>NW_006282381.1:2722481-2723389 GCF_000327345.1 Myotis davidii
AGCCAATTCTCTAGAACCTTCTGTGGGCCATGGAATGAAACAGTATGTGTAATAATGAAGGAAATGTGACATTGTCTATGTAATAAACTGGATTTTCATCTTTTCTATTAGTAGTATCCCTTAAAATTTTTTAAAAAATATTTTATTGATTTTGAGAGAAAGAGAGAGGAACATTGATGTGAGAGTGAAACATCAATCGGCTGCCTCCTGCCAGGGATCGAGCTGTAACCTTGGCATGTGCCCTGACCAGGAATTGAGCCATCAACCTTTTGATGCACAAAATGATGCCCAGCCAACGGGTCAACACTGGCCAGGGCTGTTAGGAGTATCCTTGGTGGCCGTCCATCTTCAGTAAGTTTATACTTGCTCACCATTAACATCTTTCCCCATTGTTTGTGTTCTCTAAGGACCCTCCTTTAGAAATCCATCCCATTTCACAAATTTCCTAAGCTCTCCTGGGCACTATCATAGTCTTAAAATGGAGAAGACCTGACACGGTTAGCTTCCCAGGAGTAAGGTGTGTGGCATTGTGTCAGGGTGTTTGCTGGACCAAGCGGTCCCAGGTTAGATTCCTGGTCAGGGCACATGCCTGGGTTGTGGGCTCAATCCCCAGTGTGGACGAGGTAGGAGTCAGCTGATCAATGATTCTCTCTCATCATTGATGTTTCTCTCTCTCTCTCTCTCTCTCCCTCTTCCTTTCTCTCTGAAATCAATAAAAATATATTTAAAAATATATTTCATGTTTTATCCTTTTCTCTAATTGGCACTTCTATTCCAATTCTCCCCATAGTCCTTCTCTCTCCCAATGGAGCACTTTTGCTATCTCCCTTCCCACAGCATCTGATGAGAAACTTAATGTCCTCCTTTACTGTGTCTCTTAACTTTAGATTATTGTGTTTACTCTCTTT
>NW_006282381.1:2723416-2725526 GCF_000327345.1 Myotis davidii
GCATTTTTTTCTATATAAATCAATCTCTTTTTTTCCCCTACTGCCAGTTCCCTTTTCCCTGATCTGTCTTTGGTTCTCTTCTGAGGTGTGTTCTCTCCTCCCAAAGGACAGAGACAACAGGGAAGGAAATGTCTAACATAATTAAAGACTTTATCTTGGGTGAGGTTGGTACCTGCAATCTGTAGGACATTAGTTAAACTTCCCAACAACCTAATAGTTTGCATTTCAGAATTGGTGGAGCCATTGCCCCCATGGGGAGTGGAGCTGGGATTTGAAGGTCATCTTTCTTCCTCTCCAGCCCGTGCTCTTTGCACTTGGACACACTGCCTTTTGCCCTTTGCCTCCCTGGACCTGAGCTACTGGTCAAGCTCCCGTTTAGAGTGATGCGGCTGCAGCCTTTCCGGGAAGGGAAGAAAGCCAGGCCTAGCAGCTCAGCATGAAGACAGATAATAACCTGACTTAGATTTAAATAATGATAAGCCCTCAGGGACAGGCTCCTAGCCTGGAGAGTGATTATGCAAACGAGCTCTCTGTGTATTTCTGAAAGTAACATTTTGGAATGGAAACTAAACACAGTCACTGGCTTCCGTGTTGATGACTGTTTTAAGCAGGCTCCATAAAGAGCATTCCACCAAGCCTGCCTTTCCTGCCTTTAAAAAAAAAAACACACAGCCAAGGGGAAAGGGCAAGTGAGCAAGCATTTAATGAATCCTCTAATGTGCCAAACGCTGCCTTAGGCACTTGTACATACACTATTTTGTTTAATCCCAGCTAACACCACGAGCGGAAGGTTTTGCTAACCCCATTTTCCCCCATTAATAAACTAGAAAAAGGGCAATATTGAGTGCCTAATCATGTACCGGATACCAAAAATTTTAGGTTAGCAATATTTCACATTCTTTTTATTGTTACAATACAATCATCTTAACACCAAAACTAATAAAAGATAATAGGGGCAAAGGAAACATGTATAATAATCTCACTTAGAAATATAATCATAAAATTCCCTAAAGGGAATTTTTAATATATCAATAGATTTGGATTGATATGCCAATAGATACATCAACTCTATTGGTGTATTTAAAATTCTAGTATATTATGATTAATTAGTGTTTATTTCTGCAAAAAAACTTCAAATACAACCATTCAAAAACAATGTACTAGTGTAATTTACCATATTAACCTCTTAATGGGATAATAGATTTAGCCCCACCTGGGTTGCTCAGTTGGTTGGGATGTTGTCCTGTACACTAAAAGGTTGCTGGTTCGATATCCGGTCAGGGCACATATCTAGGTCGTAGGGTCCAATCTCCATTCAGGGCGCTATGGGAGACAACCAATCAATCTCTCTCTCTCTCTCTCTCTCTCTCTCTCTCTCTCTCTCTCTCTCATCAATGAAAACATGCCCTTGGGTAAGGATTAAAAAATAAGTAAATAAAAATAAATAAATAGATTTAGAAAACATTGAATGAATTTCAACATGCATTTATGACTTTAGGATAGAAGAGCATATCTTTAACTAGAACAATTTATGCAAGACATTATTCTTGTTGCGTTGGAAACATTTTCTTCATTACTTATAACTAATCAAGAATGCCCACTTTACTGCTTCTATTCACTGTTGGACTGAAAGTCCTACGCAATAAGATAAGGCAAAAGGAAGTAGTATAAAGATTGGGAAAGAAGAAACAAAACTTTATCACACGTTATACACACACACACACACACACACACACACACACAATTTTCTAAAGCCCATTTGGTTCCCACTACCCTAAAAGTTGTTGCTTTTTAAGAGTCTCTTTTTAATCCTGGTAATTTGATTAGATGATTCTACTTCCTTCACAAAGAATCCCAAGAATTCTAATTTATTGAAACTGATTATGGATTTCAAAAAGATTACTGGATACATCAATATAAAATAATCATTTACATGTCTTATTAGCAGCAAATATATATATATATATATATTTTTTAAACAAATGATATTCCCTTATCCTGATCAGCTCTTCCAGGCTCTTCTTTGATTATATAATACCAGAGGCCTAGTCCACAAAATTCATGCACATGGCAGGGGTGTCCTTCAGCCCAGCCTGTGCACTTTTGCATT
>NW_006282381.1:2725621-2727884 GCF_000327345.1 Myotis davidii
ATAAGAAACTAGAAATAAATCTAGAGGAGATGGCTAGATCCTTATGTAGAAAATTTTTAAAAACATTAATGAAAGGCATACACAAAACAAAAATAAATGAAAAAATATACTATACTTGTGGATGGGAAGATGAAAGTTTTCCCCAAAATAATCAATACATTTAATTACAATCTCCATCAGTATCTCAAAACAGATCTTTATGTGGACCTGACAGATGGTCCCAGACCATCAAAAACAGGTAAGACACTTTAAAATAATGAAAGTGAATATTAATACATATCAAGAATTTCTATGAGCTCTATTAATAAACTACAGTGATTTAGACATGATAGATGAAAGGAAAGAATAGGATCTAGATACAGATTCAAGTACATTTGGAGCCTCAATAAATGCTAGAGGGAAATAGTGAGCCACACACTACATGCAAATTGAGCTTAAGTGTAGAATCTAAGAAAGTGTAGAATCTAATAGAGGCTTAGGGGAAGAAGGGGGAGGAGGAGGGAGAAGAGGAAGAAAGAGGAAAATCAGGAGGAAGAGAAGATGGAGAAAGAGGGAGAGGGACAGGGAAGGGGAGGAGGAGAAAAAGCGGACACAATTGATTTCATTTGATGTCTCAGTTATCTGAAACAAAGTGGTTAGGAGTTCTCTCCTTAAATTTTCAAGATTTTAGTTAGCCGATAGCTAGGATAATCATTTTCTTATTTAAGAACCATCAACATGAAAAGATTGAAATAAAGATAAAATAGGACCTTAATCCCCAGGGGCAATGTGGAATGGATATATACAGAAACAGAGAAGATATGTAACAGTGGGATGCATATCTTGATGGAAATATACATACACACGGATATGATATACACCTATTATGAGCATACAGCTCTTATTAGCATGGATAATGAAGAGTCAGACTGGAATTTGGGGTAACAAGATATTTGTTAGTAAATTAACAACATGGTCCTAATTATAGAGGCCCTAAAATTTCAACATTAATAATAAGATAACAGTTAAGAACATACTATGTCTTAAGTTATTTGCTAAAGTCTATATATACAGTATCTCAAAGAACATTTAGAAAAAAAACTTGAGATAGATAAAATTATCATTTTATCAATGAGATAATCATTTCAAAATTAGCCAGTGTAAATAAAATGGCTAGTGGTACCTATTGGATGAAAAATTTAGGCTATCGGAATTTATACAACTCTTAACCCCTTCTCTTAATGCTTTTGGGGTACTTGGAGGTTCTTTGCGAGGAACTCATTTAATTAAAATATTTTATCATTCAACCAGAAATTAAATGTTCCCTTCAATTTGGCCACACATATTAGCAAGTACATCAAATATGTTTGCTTTGGATAAGAATAATATCAACTCTGGGTAAAACACTAATAAGTCACACAGCATGAGCCCATTGTCAATCATAGCTTTCTTTGTTAGTAAAAGTATGAAGCGCTTATTTTTAAAGAGATGGAGTCAATGATCTGAACTTTTGACTATCAGGGACGCTTACTAATCCCCTCATCCGGGTCACCATATTTGTGATTTTTTCTTCTTGTAAAGAGTATGTCACTTTCCTAGTGCAGGTAACTCATATATCTGTATATATAAAAGTCTAAGCGATTGTCCAACCATTTGGGAGTCTGACCAGCAGCTGTGATGTGCACTGACCACCAGGGGGCAGACGCTCAACTCAGGAACTTCTGAGTTGTGAAGACCTAGAAGCGGCAGTTGTCGGTGATACACCCTGAACCAGAGAGGAGGGAGCCTGATTCTGGAGTGCATCACCCAAGAACTGCCCTCTTGCAATCCGCGACCCCTTGGGGGATGTCGGAGAGCCGGGTTCGGCCTGATCCCCGCAGGTCAGGCCGAGGGACCCACTGGTACATGAATCCATGCCCCGGGTCTCTAGTATTGGTAATAAACAATATGCCACAAAACTGTGGCCTTTAAGGAGAAATTAACACTGAATCCCAAACTCATACAAATGATAAACTCCAATGCTCTCCTTTTGATGTCACATTGCTTCTGGGCATTTTTTAACCCTTGGGCAGTTCTGTCTCCAACTTAATTGTTTAACATTTTAATATCCTCAGGTCTGTCTGAACACCATTGTTTTCTACTTATCTCACTAAACTTCTAGTATCTGGTTGTATTGGTTGAAATGCTTTCAAATTGATCCTTGGGTGGCACCATCTGCAAATTTGATTACTATACTGTTTACTCAGATTTATCAGATCATTAAAGAAAACAGAGAAAACAAATA
>NW_006282381.1:2727939-2739719 GCF_000327345.1 Myotis davidii
CCAGCACCCCTCAAGTCTAGACACAGTCATTTATCACAAATCCATATTTATGTCCCAGGAGACAACCTTTCTCTGTGAATTAGGCTGACATCCAAGTGTCCCTCTATTTGACTTAAGAGTTAAGGACATGAAAGAACCATATGGGACACTTCAGTTAATACAACATGAATAATTCTTCACAACTTTATGGCCTTTTAAATCAACAGTTATAAGACCCTGGCTGGGTAGCTCAGTTGGTTAAAGCATCATCTCAATAGTCACAGAGGAGAGTTCTTTATCAACTCAGATGTCCTCCAACTGTAAATCAGAAGATTAGGACTAAGAGAGTTGGGGTATTACATTCAAGGACAGACCCTGAGATGAAGGCCGAGCTGAAACTAGATCTGTGGAAATTGAAAAAAATGCCACAGACACACCCATTAATAGCAGTTGAATCAGTATTTCCTAGGTATGTGGGGGCAGGGGAGGGGGTGGAGGGAGCAAAACATTTTCTTCAGAATTTTTCTAGGTGATTCTATTTATCAGTGAGAACAGAGACTCACCAAATAAGACTTAACTCTACTAATTCTCATTGTAGTGTTTTCTGCACAAATAATATATTCCTTTAGCCTGAACTACCTACTTGGTATTTCTGTCCCCCAAACCCTACAGATAGAGAGATAGATAGTAGGTCTATATGGTTTACAAACTGGAAACATGTGCACCCATCCCCTGCTATTTTGTGAGGTGATATTGATAAGGCACAAATTGAAAATTCAATAACATTGATAAATGCAGCAAGAAAATCGCTTCCCTTTTAATTCTTTTTCAATCTTTCTGATGATGTCAATAAAGTAAGCTTTAAGGTAACATAATGTTACATCTCTTACTTGCCATTCTTTCTTTGTATGAAGAAGAATAAAAGGAGGCTGAGGAAACCAAGAAGAGGAGAGGAGGAGGTGGAGGAGGAGGAAGGAGAGGAGGGGGAGGAGAAAGAGGGGGAGGGTAAGGGGCAAACAGCAGATTCAGGGAGTTAAGCTAAAAGAGTATGTGTTCGTGTGTCTTGTATTTTCCTAGCTACTTTCTGCTATAGGAAGTTGCAGCCAGAATAAAAAAGCTCTTTTAAAAATATTTCTAACAATGGACTTTGGGAAGTGTATTTTAATGGCATCGATACTAATTGTCTCACGAGGTGACAGGCTTATAGGCTTTCAAAGAATCGTAGTAAGAATAACAATGATTGTCATTACTGACATACTTGTCCACACAGGCAGAGCCTTTGGCACTCCGTTCAAGGACTGTGTGGTTTGTTACACCGAGGAGCGTGTGCAAGACTGAAAGGGAATCTTCTGTTCCAGCGATTTTCACGATAATCCCACCATATGTCACTATTTTGGAAAACTCAGTGGAGGGATGAAAATATCAAAGTCGGCATATGTTTTTATGAAAGTTTCAGAAAAGGGTGTTTATTTTGACTCATGTCTAAATTAGATTCCTAACAGCTGAATGAAATGTAAATTAGTTGTTTCTGTTGCCGAAGAACAGACATCCCATGAAACATGGCATCAATCATCTCCGAAGGGCCTGCGTTTATTTCGAGCTGGTGGTGGCGGCCGGCCTGATCACTGAGAGCTAAAAGACAGGACACCCCTGAGCACTGAGACAGCGCAGAAGGAGGTAGGATTAGTCCTGCCCTTTCCTACTAACAGGCATTTCTGAAGGGCTCCTCAGGTCATTTTGATCAATAGGAAGTAGTGGTCTAGTCCAAACCCTCTCAACTATAAGTGAGTTAGTTTCCCCCCCTCAGTCACACCAGGATTGAAGCCGTCCTAGGCTGCTAAGTCAGATCTCTTGTGTAGACATTCAGAGCACCCTGCATTTTTTTACTTTCAGAGGATTGATAAAAATGGTAACGAGTCACAATGTAACAAATGCCCAAATTTTTACCTAAATACTTAGCTTACTCTTTTTTTATTGTCTAAAGTTTTTCATATGTCTCCTTTGTCCCCAATTGACCACCCCAGCCATTCCCACCCTAGGCAAGCCCCCACTGCCCCAGTGTTTGTGTCCACTGGTTATGCTAATATGCATGCATACAAGTCCTTTGGTTGCTCTCTAACCACCCCCACTTCCCCTACTGTTTGTCTCTAGATCGATCTATTCTTGTTCATCAAATTATGTTGATCGTTATATCCCCATATGAGTGAGATCATGTGATATTTATCTTTCTCCGACTGGCTTATTTCGCTTAGCATAGTGTTCTCCAGTTCCATCCATGTTGTTGCAAATGTTAAAAGTTCCTTCTTTTTTATAGCAGCGTAGTATTCCATTGTGTAGATGTATCACACTTTTTTAACCCACTCTTCTGCTGATGGACACTTAGGCTGATTCCAAATCTTAGCTATTGTAAATTGCACTGCTATGAACATAGGGGTGCATATATCCTTTCTGATTGGTGTTTCTGGTTTCTTGGGATATAGTCGTAGGAGTGGGACCACTGGGTCAAATGGGAGTTCCATTTTTAACTTTTTGAGGAAACTCCATACTGTCTTCTAAATTAGCTTACTCTTTTCACTGAACTTTTAGATCCTTGAGGACAGGAACCATGTTCGAGTATCCCCTAGAACAGTGTGGTGATTGAGGATACCATAGACACACAATAAACGTTGTGTGTGTGTTTTTGCATGAGTTGTATAGGGACTGTGAAAATAAATGTACATTGTATTGGAAAGGATCTTGGACTTTCTAAAAGTTGTGACTTTTAGGGCAGTTGTGACTCTGAGCCTTCAGGGATAAGAGGGTTAAATGGTCCCAGAATCTGATATTTCGGATTAAAGAAAGCCAGATTTGTTTGTGACATCTCACACTTTTTAAAGGTTGACAAAAACACAACTGTTCCTGTTGGTTTGGTTGGTTGGTTTTGTTTTTAATATTGTGAGGCCAGCAAGGTGTGATGACTTAGCCAAAGCAAAAAGAGTTGGGTTTGGTCCAAAAAGTATAGTGTGAGAGCTTAATGCTCTGTCAGGCTAAGCAGAATTAGCCTATTCTTTCTTTTTATTTTTAAATTGATTTTAGAGAGAGAGGAAGGGAGAGGGAGAGAGGGAAAAACATCTATTTGAGAGAGAAACATTGATCGGCTGCCTCCCATCTGCTCCCCAACTGGGGATCAACCCTGCAACCTGGTTATGTGCCCTGACCAGGAATCAAACCTGAGACCCTTTGGTTTACAGGACGAAGCCCAACTAACTGGACCACACCGGCCAGGGCCTAATTGTTTTGATGTTGTTTAAATTTTACTTTTCTCCCCATCCTGCAGAAGAAGCATGGACCGACTCTATGCCTCTTTTGGAAATCCCGTCCTAGGATGTGGCTTGTGTAGGAACACATTTCAGCCCAAGAAGAGGACTGTAACGTTTATCTCCAGCCCGTGGTGTGGCTAGTGGTAGAGAATTCATTTGCTGTTGTTTTTCTAATAATGAAAATCAAAGGAGCCAAGTGGAATCAGCCTTTTGGACAACGTCCTTTTAATGTAATGTAAAAGGCCTAACTAAGTAATCAGGTCATGAAAAAGAGCCTACTTATTGTGAATAGAGAGTATGCAGTGGAAACATTGTCCAACAAAATGACACCATTTCTATTTGAAATTATATTGTTTGGTCTCCTCTTTTCTTTATAGTCACAAAGTGCAGACACCCTGTGATTTCTCTGAAAGTATTCTGCAGACAATGAGACATGGGCTAAGTTATTTTTAGTATGGACTAACACCAAATCGAATGTACTTCACCTTGAGAATAATTACCAATTCAGTCGTTTTCAGGAGGGGGAATTTTAGTTGGGGCCCACATATCCTTTTGAGGAGAAATGCCAGCAAAAGGTCATGGAACAATTATTTTCAAGTATTATCTCCTATTTTCTTAGTACTTTTGATTCTTTGCCACAACAGGGAAATAGGAAAAATAATCCCTTATTTCAGGTGTAAAAATAAAGGCTCAGGGAGATTAAGAAACTTGCCTAATATTGCACAACAAGCTAGCAATAAAGCTAAAATGCAACTCCCCCCTTTCTGTCATGGTGCTTTTCACTGCTTTCCTGAATCACATCATTAAATACGTGCATCTTTTTTAAAAATATTTTTTTTATTGATTTCAGAGAGGAAGGGAGAGGGGGAGAGAGATAGGAACATGAATAATCAGAGAGAATCATTGATCAGCTGCCTCCTGAAGGTCCCACAGTGGAGAAGGTCCCACAACCTGGGATTGTGTCCTTACTGGGAATTGAACCGTGACCTCCTGATTCATAGGTCTATGCTCAATCTCTGAGCTGTGCTGGCTGGGCTAAATCTGTGCATCTTAAAGAGGGTGGCAAGACCCAAGGGCTCACAAATAGAGAATTAGGTATAAGGTTGATTTAGTATCAGAAAACTTGTCACGAGAAAATACAGTTAAAAGTTAAAAAAAAACCATACACACACAAAGTCCATGAAAAGAAGAACATAATATTTGTATCAAAGAACTGGTGCACCTCGCCACCGCTTTTTTGCCTACAATTTTTCCTACATATTATTTGCCTCTTTCTTGACTATGATTTCTTTGGGATGATTTTTATTAGAGAGACCAAAAATATTAAATCAGTCTTTCCTGTAAAATGGTTAATGATTTTTTTTAAGTTATTGATAATATAGAAAGTTTCTTTATTGATTTACAACTATTATCGGTAGAATCATGTAAATATTTAGGATAGTCATCAAATTTGGAGGAAATTCTATCAAGTTGTTTTTATATATAAGCTTTAAACATTCATGGCATTTCTAATTTTTCCTGTGTAGTAACTAACCTTAAATACGTCTTTCATTGGAAATTCATGGTTCATATGGAAATCTGTAGGTTGTGTTATCAGTCTACTTCTGACATGAAAGGGCTTCCTTTTTCACTAGACACTAATGAGAACTGGATCCTGTGTTTTTCACTGGGCAGAGCTGATGCTTGAAAATGCTTCTACACACTAGCTTCTCCAACAGAATCTTTCAACCTTGCTTCTCTCCCATCATCCATGTAAGTGTGCTGCCTGGCATGTTCTATGGTGATAGGACCTCCAGATTGCCACTTTCTTGTCACAACCCTGAAATAATTAACACAGCAGACAGAAGGAGAATGTCTCAAAGTTACTCCTGTAATTAAACTAAACAAAGAATCAATTGAAAATCACATAAATATAGCCAATTACACCCAAATTCAGTGTATTCCCAGCTCAATTTCCCCCCAACCAGACTTTCATTGCAAATGTTAGTTTCATGAAAATACCATCAAACTAATCTTTTAATAAGGCTCAAGGGAAAAATCTGTTTAGAGGTAAGATTTTGGAGTCTAGTTTAAGGTGAATGTTTCAATGTCTGCTTGATTAATATTGAATAAGGATCATTATATACTAGTTTGTGATTGTAGACCAGGGATGGCGAACCTTTTGAGCTCAGCGTGTCAGCATTTTGAAAAACCCTAACTTAACTCTGGTGCCGTGTCACCTATAGAAATTTTTTTATATTTGCAACCATAGTAAAACAAAGGCTTATATTTTTGATATTTATTTTATATATTTAAATGCCATTTAACAAAGAAAAATCAGCCAAAAAAAATGAGTTCGTGTGTCACCTCTGACACGTGTCATAGGTTCGCCATCACTGTTGTAGACAGAACAAGCTGAGATATTCGAAACGAAAGTCAAAGAATCTTGGGAAGTGACCCTGATCTCCTAAACTGAAGAGTTTGATGTTCATTAGTCTTTGGGGGATAGATGACCTTGAAACTAACAACGTCATCATTTGCAAGAGTTTCCTAGAATAGGAAATTCATGTTACCAAAGAATAAAGTCATATTTGGGCAAATGTCCAATTAATAAAGTCATGGGAATGTGAATAGTAAGCAGCGTTGTCGATGGTTTGGGCTCTTACCCCAAGTACCTTCCCATGGCTCCTCCAATGACACCTGCAGCAAGGGAGTCCAACTGGAAAGAGAGAGTCCTCCACATTTCTGGCTTAAATTGTTGACTTTTGAAAATTTCACAAAAAGAGATGATTATGGAAACCTGTTGTCCAAGGCCAAGCAATGAAAAGTGCTGAGGCTTAGACTTCTTTTGCTTCATAGCCAATCCTCCTCTTAGGGAGGAAATTCCTGGACCACTGCATCATCTCCCTCCTCATCCTGATTAAATATTAAGGTTTAACCCTGGTCTAATGCAGGCCTATGGAGGAACGAACTTGAGCAAGATTGCACAAGACCAAGGGAAAGATCCTGGGGGATCCTCCATTCTGAGTGCTGTGATGCTAATGCAGAGCATCACTCAGCACTCATTCTTCTCGTTCTTTCCCTGCCCCCACCCCACCCCTTTAATGGGTACATTATTTTTCTGGTAACATGAGAACTTCAATAATCAATGCCATTTAGCATGCTGAATAGACATGAATAATTCCATTACTTATTAATGATGAAAAATTGCTATGATGAAACATGTTTCCAGCATATTTTCTGATTGTTTGTGGAAAGATTTAAATGGCTACTGGGGTACCTTATTCATTTTTCTCTGCAACAGCAGGAAGGGGTGATATTCCATACATATAATATATAGCATACATATGCACATATATGTATGACCTGTATATAAACATATACATGTATATACATATATACATACATACATACATAAACATAAATATATATTCACCTTTTTTCATTTTGTGATTTTTACTGAATGTATACCTATTTAGCGCAAGCCAGTTAACATATATGAATAGCTATCCATTCTGTGCAGTATGCTAAAACATTTTTATATCCATTTACTTCATTTAGTTTGATATTCACAGATTCCGATAGCATTCTCATTAGTTTACATTTTATAACAGAAGACATCGAAGTCCTAAGAATTTAACTAATTTGTTGAAAGTGGATATAGGACTCACAAGATCTGATTTCAAACCTCAAGTCTCTAGATGCAGTCTCTAGATGCATTTCCTAACATGCTAGAACTTCTTAAAACATGTTTTGGCCTCGTTTGTAAAATTAAAAATGAAGGCTGAGTGGGTTTATGCTTTACTTAATTAATTTATTTGTTGGGAAGTATGATTATTTGTTCTCTGTGCAGGAATAATAAGCAAATTTGTATGAGAAACAGACTCGAGCTGCCTGGCATGCTTTCAGTCACCCAGTTTGCTGGGCTCACTTTATCTTGGAAGATTTAAGTAAAATCAGCTTAAATAATCATCTGTCCTACAGCTGTGATATCTCCAGGATTTTTAGAGAGCTAGTATTTTACTTGGTCACCTCCTGCTCCTATTCCATTTTTCCTAGATTCTTAAACTCAGTCAAGCCTTAACCTCTACCTACCGCCCCCTTTGAGCCTTCTGGTGACTTCTCCAAGGAGCAAGTCAAGACTTTTCATGTCTTCATAGTCACAGCACTTGTTGAGAACAGTTAGGTATACAAATTCAATCTTTACTAAAACTTTAATAAATGCCACTGATGGTGGTCTCTGTTGTGTGGTGTGTGTGTGTGTGTGTGTGTGTGTGTGTGTATATATGCAGTGTTGGAGATGGTGAGTGGTGAATGAGGGTTATAGTTCGGTAGTGCAGAGAATGTTAAACAATTAGGCAACACTATTTACAATTTTATGGTTTTTTGGCTTTTCTAGCTACCATGTCACTCAATACTAACTCACCAGCCGTGTTATCAGGCTGTTGTCTACTCTTGTATCCTTCTCATGCTAGGCTCCTGCCACCAATCCCCTGACTCTGATTATGCTGCTGGGGAATGTTATGCCCTCTTCCTCCACATTAAGACTTGGGATGGGGGTACAGGGATATTTTTAAGGAGCAATGCACTGTATAAAGGAGTTTCTCTAAATAGAATTCCTTTTGCCTCAAAGAGAAATTGTCACTTAGTGAAGAAAGAGTACAAATTGGTTATTACTTAAAGGAACACACACACACACACACACACACACACACACACACACACACACACTTTGCGCTATTGGAAGTTAGAGAAGTAGATGGAGGTCAATCGAAGCCTCTAGCCTCCCTGTCCATGGTCCTGAATTACCACTGGATGCCCTGGATCAAGTCAAGGTTATGCTTCCTTCTTTTATGTCACTTTAGACTATGTGTTTTGTTTTTTTTCCTGTGATTTTTTTTTGTGGCTGACAGTATTACAGCTGTCTCCTATTGCCCCCCTCCATCCAGCCCCCTCTCCATCCCTGGCCTTCACACTATCATCTGTGTCCATGGACTATGCCTTTATGCATGCATGTCCTACATTTTTAAAACACTACTTTAAAATAAGTGTTAAAATTGAGCACCTTATAGTTTTCTCTCTTCCTGTTAGCCGTGGATTGATTATTATCCCAATATCTTCACACCTGTGAAACTCTAGCTTTGACTGCAAGTCTCATATTTACACATGCATTTAATTTTCAGTGCAGTAACTTATCGGCTACATGGAAACATATGGTAATCCAGGTGTAGGCTTTCCTGGAAAACTGCCCAAGCAGCTGAATCCCCACCTGGCATTCTGCTTTTGGCCTGTAATCAAACTCTTCTCAAACTGGACCACTTTTGAATTTGAAGGATTCATAATTGTGTCAAGGTTCTTAATATTTCTTGGATCTGGATAATGATAAGAATCACTTGAGCTGTGAAGAAGAGGACTTTAAAACACAATAAAAAAGAAAAGAAATTGGGACTATTGGTTCCTTCTCTTGGAAATGTCTGGGCTCCACGTTTGTTCCGTTGAATCAGAATCACAGCTTCACACCAAAACTCCCAGTGATTTGACAACTACACATCAAGCACTTCTAGGCATCTGGAATCAAATGCTTTCTACTCCGTAGATATATTTGAACTAAACTCTGCCCTTTCTATAATTTTAATCCAGGGAAATAATAAATTATTTGACTCATGTTTTATCTCCTCAAGTTTTCATCCAAAATTCTTCAATACTAACCTCATATATCATGTTCTATGCTTCAGTTTTACAACAAAGAGAATTAAAAGTGTAGTCTTTGGATGCAAATCAAGGCCCAGCTTTGGAAGTTCTCTCATACCCTCATTATTCTCAGCTATAAAATGGGGTGAAAGTCAGCTTCTCACAAGGGATATTTAAGGATTAAATGCAAATGTACAATCCCATATTTACCCAACAACAGGCATGTTGATAAATAATAGTCTCCTTTCTCTGTTGGCAAACAGAGTTTCAGACTATTTGATTACCCATTTCAGTGAATATAATAAAAAAAAATCAGTTAGTATAATATACCTGAGCTGCCTTTGAGCTAAAGGTTTTAGAATATTAAAGTTATAGAATATTAAATATCCAGTCTTCCTGCACTTCTGTACTCCACCAGTGAATTTACTTAAATCTTCTAAAATGTTGAGAATCTTATTCCAAGCTCTCCACATAAGGTAATAAAAAGTAATACTTGTGCTGATGTGGCTTAATGATTGAGCATTGACCTATGAACTGGGAGGTCACAGTTCGATTTCCAGTCAAGGCACAAATGAATACACGTTTTTGACTTCTCATTTCTCTTCAGTTGTATTAATGAAAGTTATCATTGATGCTTCTTGCTTTTGTGCTTCTTTATATAATAATATCCTTGCTACTTTTCTTCCAGGAGGTAAAGAGAGTCAACGAAGACAAGTTTTTAGGAGATAGGCATATGCGTAATTTAAAGGAGATAGGTGTGAGATTGTGGAGAGAATGAGGGATGGGCTTTGGGGAAAGTTTTTGGCCTCTATAAATTAAGGGAGATGAAAGGATTAAGGGGAAAAGAATATTTTCTTTCTCCCCCTCATTCCTTCTGTCTTTCAGTGAACATTTACTCAGGATGTATGGTCTTGGTTTTCGGGCTGAGTACTCAACCTGCCAGCCTGACAAATTGAAAATTAGACACAGATTCTACCAAGAAACTAACATGCAACACTTTGTGGGAGTTAATGGCGTCTCTCCATTGTGTTTCTACCTTGGAGAGCATTTTCTGATTCAGACTGGTGAGCACCAGTGTGTGTGTGTGTGTGTGTGTGTGTGTGTATGTGTGTGTGTACAAACTATTAGGCATATACAAGTTAAACTTCAGAATGCATTTATTTATTCAGAAAGCCTCCAAAATGGTTTATGGTTTCATTTAATTCTATTAAAACATCCTGATAAAAAGTAACTAATGACTAACTAGCTTCCCTCATTTACTCCTTTTTTGCTTCCCTTCCCTTCTATTCCTTTTCTTCTTTCAAAAGAGAATTACCCGGTAATCATTTTTTAAATATTTTTTATTGATTTCAGAGAGGAAGGGTGAGAGAAAGAGAGATAGAAACATCAATGATGAGACAGAATCATTGATCAGCTGCCTCCTGCACACCCCCTACTGGATATCAAGCCTGAAACCCAGGCATGTGCCCTGACTTGGAATCCAATCATGACCCTCCTGGTTCATAGGTTGACCCTCAATCACTGAGCAACACGGGCCAGTCCCCAGTAACTATTTTAAAGAAGAATTACATCAATTATCTAGAAAAGCTTATAGCATAAAATCTCAGCAACTCTGATTTATGTGTAATAGTTGGTCCAAGTTGCTTTAGGAATAAATCAGAAATACACAAACAAAGTTCAGCAGTGACTTGAGTTTAAATAGTTTACAGTGAGCCTTTCTTGAACTCTAACATAGAGGTATTCAGTCATTCTGCCTTGATTACAAAATAATTCTGAGGCAGTAACATTGGTATTTTTACATAACCTGGGATGAAATTACTTTTGTCCTTTAGCTGTTAAGTTTAATTGACATAGTCATAATATTAAAGTGCTTTATCAACTTCTTCAACCTCTTGTTTTTAACAGTTCTGAGACATTTTAGAATTTAATGCTATGAAATCAGAACTATCACTGACTCCTTTTTAGCTTATTTCTTTTCCAGTGTACTGTGGACATACACTGTATGGTTCAAATGGATAGACTACATCACCTTTTGTTTGATGATAAAGTTATTTTACCTAAAACAATAGATGTTGTTCTGAATAGTTAATTGGTTATGTCATCAGCTGTCAAATTAGTACATTTTATGGAGCTTTTATCTTGATTAAAAGTTTCTTCTGAGGATAATTAAAACCTCATCACTCGTCTTTGTTGTAATGAATTACCCGACAGTCAAAGTTACAAAAACATCTCTGGTTTGGTTGGCTTTCTTTATTTATTAAGTGCCACTGTTACTTAATCTAGTACATAATGAATCCAAATTCTGTGATTATTATTAAAAAGAAAATAAAAATCAGCTGATATGGGTCAGTTGGTCAAACTTGGTTCCATGCACCAGGAAGTTGCTGGTTTGATTCCCTCTCAGGGCACATGCCTGAGTTGTGGGCTTGATCCCCAGTAGGGGGCGTGCAGAAGGTAGCTGATGAATGTTTATCTCTAATCGATGTTTCTATCTCTCTCTCTAAAATTAATAAGAAAAACATGTTTTAAAAATTACAGAATAGTCTGTAATTTTTAGGGAAAACAATCCCACCCCCCACCCCCCCGCCCCGCTTCATGTTAGGAACCTATAAATGTCATTTCAAATGAAAAAAATATCAACATCTTAATTTTTGCTTGATTTTGAAGGGATACATACACACACAAATATTAAGGTCTAGAAAGTTTTATAATAGGATTAAATTATTTTGTTTGTCTTAAGATTGTGATATAATTTTCCATGTTATCATGGCTAACCATTCTGCCTGCCTGCCTGATCACCCCTAACTGCCCTCCCCTGCCGGCCTCATCACC
>NW_006282381.1:2739792-2761839 GCF_000327345.1 Myotis davidii
GCCATCTGTGTGTGTTCCCTGGGCCTCATGCAGGCCCTGGGGGGCTGAGGGGACTGGGGGACTTAGGAGGCAGGTGTGTGGCAAGCCTGGGTCCATCCGATGGGACTGAGGAGATTGGGCACCGCCATCTTGTGACTGTGGGTGCCACCATCTTTGAGGGTGTGGCAGTCAATTAGCATATTCCCTCCTTATTGGCTGTGGGCGCTGCCATCTTTGCAATGGTGTGAGGGTCAATTAGCATATTCCCTCTTTATTAGATAGAATATCACATTATCCAAAAATGATAAAGTAGCTGAAGCTAAGATGTCCAGCCAAACAGATGGGATACGTAAGAACTATGACTAGTCCTGAAAGTCAAAATGATTACTATTTCATTGAGGAAGTACTGTATAACAGAAGACCTATTCAATATTAACAAACAGGAGATAGGAAACAAAACTGCTATCCATTGAGATTCTATTATGACACAAATGCTTTAAGTACATCTTTTTTTAAAAAAACCAATATCTTAACAAATAGCTTGTGAGATAAATATGAACAACTTTCAATATTGGAGGATGATAAGGCTCAGAGGTGATGAATTACACAAGGTCAGACACTATAACAATGACTGAACTAACGCCAAAGCCCACATTTTTTTCAAATAAACTATGGTGTGTGAGAAGATAATTAGTGAATGAGAAAACACCACAGAATTCTTGTGGATAACTTAATGTGGGAAATATGGGTTATTGACCTAGAAAGTAGATGTCTTTAATGAACATCACGTGGTACGATATGTAACTGGTATTTGATAGATTTTTTAAAAATAAATCAAAAGGGAATAAGCCACATTTCAAAATTAGGCAAATCGACACATGATGGATTTCAGTACTCCATTATAAACTACCTATAATATTTGTTTTATTTCACAGGTTAAATTACATTTCCCTGCTCTTCCATACTACTCCTCTTTTAATAGTAGGCATTCATTAGAAATAACAGACTCTACAAAAAAAAATTTAATATTAAAATCTTTTAGTTAGAAAGAACAGGGAGATATTCTGAAACCATTAACAATATACTCAGTTAATTACTACATTGTTGATTGCAAAGGAAAGGAGAATATACTTTATTTTAAAAAAAATTAAATATAGCTCATGATACATTCCATGGATATTGTCACTTCGGGGTGCATAGTCATTGTAAAAAAAAAACTAAAAGAAACACCGATAGTGTGTTTTGACATTTTTCTTCTGAGAAGGAGATCATTATTCATCACCCCTGTGCATATTTTGATGCTTAGTGGACTAAGAAAGTCTTCAGCAATTGTTTGTAACTTGGGGCATACCCTAAAGTGAACAGCAATCTATTTGTGGGTACATCCTTTGTACTAAGGTAATTTCTCACTTCCTCTGTTATTTAATTGTGCTTTGAACAGTGTTGGCAGGCAACTCATTATGTATTCTCCTCACTGTATTTTATTTTTATTATACAAAGTCACATTGAAATGAAATGGATACATGCACCATTGACTTTAATAGGATTTTGCATTGTAAGAATAATATACAGGTAGAGCGTGCTGCATAGAAATAGCTGTGGTGTGAGAAGAACAGGAATATGGTGGAATTCCACAGCCATATAACTCAACAGGCGGTCATTCCTACAGGTTATGGTTTTCTTTATGGGGATGTAGAAAAGTGAAGGACAAATGGTTTTAACAAGCCCACATATGCCATATTCATTTTGGAAAGTACTATCCGGAATACTTTGTAAACGTGAAATTGAATTTATATAATGCGAAAGAGTTAAGAAAGCCATAAAAGCTGTGTACTGTATCCAAAGTCATTTCACGATAAGTGAGAAACCCATTTAACAAAGATTTCTTTGTAAGTACAGTTTCTATGTGATTTTGTAATAATGCTCAGACCTCGATCATGTATCAGGTAGAAATCTGAGCCAACTGACTTTCTTATGAGAATAAAATGAGCAACAACAACAACAAAAAATGATGATGATGGAGCAAATCAGTTATTCTGGGAATTAGCATTGATTGAGAAACTTTTTAGCATCTATCAGAATGACCACACAGGAGGTGGTGAAGAATCATAGTAAAAAATAGGTACTTCTCCCGGGCCGGCATGGCTAAATAGTTGAGCTTCAATCTATGAACCAGGAGGTCAAGGTTCGATTCCTGGTCAAGGAATATGCCCAGGTTATGGGGTCTATTCCCAGTAGGGGGCGTTCAGGAGGCAGCCCATCAATGATTCTCTCTTGTCATTGATGTTTCTATCTCTCTCTCCCTCTCCCTTCCTCTGAAATCAATAAAAATATTTTTTTAAAAAAATAAGTACTTCTGAGTCAGGGCTCTCTGGCCCCTCGGCTACCTGTTATTCTGCATGTGAATTAACATTTTAGGTTATTTTACCACAAAAACAGGGAAAATGATAGTAGATAATTCATAGAGTTCTTAGAAATAATAAATAAACTGTGAGGTGAAAAGTGATGAGCATAGAGTCCGGTGTATAGTAGGCTCTCCATTTTCCCTATTATAATTTCCTAAATATACTCCATAGAACACTAGTGATATAATATCCTAAAACTGTAACAACAAATACAAGCTAGTAAACAAGTAACATAATGCAGTGCCCAAATCTGCTTGTGAATTTCAAGTGGAGGATAGTATATGAAGCAATTACTCATACACAGTCAGATGGTAAAGGCGCTGAGAATTACTGCTGAAATGGGAAATGTTTACCTTTTCCAACTGAAATGTATTCAAAGAAGCATAAGGCAAGAGGATAAATATTTAATAGCATTTTGTCACCTTTTGCATGCCAAATTGCTGTTTACATAAGGTGTCATTTATTGTTGTGTGTAGATTTGGATTTTTCAAAGGATGTTTCCCAGACCATGAGTTGGCAGGGTTTGTCCTGAGAAAAGAGCCCGGTGCTCAGAGAATTCTGGGAAAAAGCTGAGTTAAATCAAAAGTTAAAAGACTGGTATTTTATGTTTTGTCTCCCAGTTTGTTTCCCAGTAGTTTCCTGGCTGTCTCCGGATGGTGATCCTCAAGCTATGGATGTGGAATTGAGGGACACGGAGCGGAATGCTGCTCAGATTGGAGTTAACGTTTCCATATAGTCTGTTTCCTATCGATATTGTACCGTCTTGTGGGCAATGATCTTTCAAGAGGCACAGACATAATCTGTTGTCCGTGGACTTTCTTTTCCAGCCATCAGTGCGCCTTTCTGCCTTTAAATTTTAGGTAAGCTTTGCAGCGGTTCTCAACCTGTGGGTCGCGACCCTTTCACAGGGGTCGCCGAAGACCATCGGAAAACACATATATAATCACGTACTGTTTTTGTGATTAATCACTATGCTTTCATTATGTTCAATTTGTAACAGTGAAATTGGGGGTCACCACAACATGAGGAACTATATTACAGGGTTGCGGCATTAGGGAGGTTGAGAACCACTGCTTTAGGGGTCCTCTATTTTCATTTTCTTTACCTGTTTCTGTCCATCCTCCACCACCGTTTCTCTGAAACTGCTCCCATTGGTCACCAGAGAGCCACCCTGTGCCAGATTAGATAGAGATCTTTTTGCTCTTCACTTGATTTTGAATTCTTCATTAAACCATCGTTTCTATTTGAAAACGAGTGACCAGAAATTTAATAGTAAAACAGTTGCTAGAATTCTTTTTGCTTTTGCTTATCTTCTTTCAAAATATCTGTGTTGCCCTAGCTGGTCTGGCTCAGTGGATAGAGCATCGGCCTATGGACTGAAGGGTCCCGGTTCAATTCCGGCCAAGGACATATGCTTGGGTTGTGGGCTCAATCCCCAGGACGAGATTTGTAGGAGGCAGCTGATCAAATGATTCTCTCTCATCATTGATGTTTTCATATCTCTCTCTCTCTCTCTCTCTCTCTCTCTCTCTCTCTCTCTCTCTTTCTCTCCCTCCCTCCCTCCCTCTCTCCCCTTCCTCTCTGAAATGAATATACATATATATATATTAAAAAATAAAATGTCTGTGTTTTCTCAAATTCTTATAGTGTTATTTTCTACTCAAATTGATGCACCAAAACTTCTATTAATATCTAAAAGCTGTTCTATCTCAAACCTATACATGTAGGTCTGACATTTTCTAAGAAGGTTAGACCTCTGTCCATATTATTTCCCCAAGAAAATTCATGTTTGGCATGTTCTTAGAAAGGCTCATCTTTTCCATTCTCTTCCCACTCCAGGTACCCATGTGAAAGGTTCACCCTCATGCCTGGTTTCTTACCTTCTCTTATTCGGTTATCTGATGAGTTACCAAATCTCGTCTTTCCTCTCTTCTTGTAAGCTCCCAATCTGCTCTTCCCGATATGCTAATATGACACGTCATATTACTGTAGGCTGAACCATTTTCCTTATTCTACTTCCATAGTTTTAAAACTCTCCATTCCAATAGAGACATTTCTGTCATTTTCCCCTTTCTGGAACATGCATTGCATCACACCCCTCTCCTTCTTGATATCATAGTGACTCCCCATTGTCTGCGAGATGACATTTGAATATATTGCCCAAGAAACAATGTTTTTGCTGTCTTTCATTCTACCTTCTAGGTGAGCCTCACCATTGACAAGGTCTCCCCATTTTCCTGTACCTGAACTGGCACTCCAGCCATCGTGTGCAGGCCAAGCTCTCTTCAGCACTGCACAGCTGTATATTTTGCTTCTCTTCCTGGAAACATTCTCTACCACTTGTTTTTCTTTAGTTTATCATCTCACCACAAATTCTTTCTCCCCTCTATGACACAGGAAATCATAGAAACAGGCTGTAGGACAACATTATTCTGGTCCCACAGAATACTCAGCTTATACTCATGAAAATCTGGTTTGCCTTTACCTTCACCAGGACAATGCCTCAGAGTTGAGGCATTGACATTTTTTTCTAGTTTTTTTAATTCTTAGACCTAGCATGGCCATAGCAGAAAAAAATTAAGATATACACACACATAGAAAAATCAGAAAAAAATTGAAAAACCTATTTACATAGAAGAAGATTTTGAAGAACGGTATTATGAATTCTAATTTGAGGTGTAAATCATACTCTATATTGAGTAGAATATTTTACTTGAAGAATGATTTTCCTTGGATATAATGAGTTGCGTGTCCGTGGAGGTAATGAACAAGTAGACACTTGTTGATGATGCTATAGAGTTGATTGAAGTCTTTCCCAGTGTATTAAAAATTCACTAGTTCTACAAAAGATTATGTTTGATGGTACATAGATTGGAGAATTTATGTGTTTCCCTTTGCAGTTGCTTTATCTTTATGACAAGTAATATTGGGTCTTTTATTTACTCTAGTAATATAAAATTTCCTTTTCATATCAATCTATTTTATATAAAAGCAAATCAATAAATTACAAATTCATAAGACTACAGGTAGTTTAAGGATAATAGAAAAATATAAAGATGAAACAAGATGTACATATTTGGATCATAGCATGTTTCATGTCAAATTAAAAATATAAAAAAATGACATTTGAAGTTGCCTTACCTGTTCTGTAATTTTAAACTTAATATTTTTAATGTAAAGGTAACACCCTATTTTGCAATTAGGATTCCAGTGTCAATATGAATATTAAGCTCATTACCTATTTCAACCCTTATTTTCTAAACCTTTACATTTGAATAGCTAATATCTACTTTAAGGTAATTCATCTTGCAATCCTTGCTGATTCATTTTCAGTAAGAAGGAAAAATAAAATTATTTTTCCATTATTTTTCTGTTTGCTTATGTGAATAATCTGGGCCTAGGGATACATATGCTCTTTGAATAGGTTGCGTGTACATGAAAATACAAGTGAGTGATTGTGTGTGTGTATGTGTGTGTGTGTGTGTGTGTGTGTGTACACATGTATATTCCAAAAGATACAGTCATGTAGCAGTTGTCATAGCAACACAGCATTGTTTCCCAAAGAGCAAAGTAAATAAGCACTTTCACAGAACACCCACACTTGTCTTGACACTGTGACATTTCCCCCTAAAGCAAACCCTTAAATCAATAAAAGGTTTCAGTACCACAAAAGAGAGTTTTATGATTTATGCACTTTGAGGTGTAACCGCCCCCCCCGCCCCCCGCCACAAAAGCACTTGGATACCTCTAAAGAGGAGAGCTCTGTAGTGAGATATTCTCTGCGACCTAAATTCTGAAGCAAAGCTTTCAATCAATGAGGTCAAGGAGGTCACAGTCACTCATTTCATCCCTGCTTTGATATTTTGATGGATCTTTAGAGGAATGTTTTGGCCAGTACTACAGAATGGCACATACAATTACACTGTGAAATGGTGTTTAGAGAGGTTTGTTTTACATAAAATCAAAGAAAGTCTTAGGTTTAAAGATTCATGGGTGTTGGATCATGAAGAGACTGCAAATTTTATCTGGGCAAGTGCTTTCTACGCTTGCTCTCTTATGACCTTGAAAAAAAACATATATATATATTCATATAAACTATAGTTGCTTAAATGTAAGAAATTATATTTTTAATGTTATACAGATTAATGAAGAACAATGTCTAGTTCATGAGCGGTATCAGTCCAATGGTAGCTACTATTATTTACCATACCTACCCTTTTCTCCTTTGTATCACAAGCCAGTTAAGCTATTACATCATTGATATGGGAAAAATTAAGATATGGACATAGATGATATTATGAAATCTAAACAAAATAATTAGAAGGCATCCTGTTTCCTAAATCCCACCTAAAGTCCAGAAGATCATTTTCCTCTTTAGTTTACTTGTCCATATAATATGCATTTCACCTAATTCTTACATTTTCCCTAGAATGTTCATACAGTTCAGAAAACACCATCAGTTTTTAATCTTAAGTACTTTCCTAATCTCTCTATATAAAAGCCTAAGTTGCTTTTTTCAACCATTGGGCTATTCTACCATTCCCTATGATGTGCACTGGCCACCAGGGGGCAGACACTCAATGCACAGTTATGGAAACATGGAACAGACCGATGAATCTAAGAGGGAAGGGAGGAGGGGGGAGGGCGGGAAGAGAGTAATCAGGGATCAGGCTGAATCTGTGCACCAGGCCTCTGACATCCCCCAAGGGGTCCCGCATTGCTAGAGGGCACAGGCCAGGCCGAGGGACCCCATTAGTGCACAAATCCATGCACTGGGCCTCTAGTGAGTTAATAAAATAATGTGTGTAATGTGTGTGCTAATCTAATAGTAATTTGGATTTTGCTTCCTCTTTTTTATCCCCCAATGACTAATTGCTATTTAGGCACTCTGAAACATTTTCTAGGGAGTTTGACTAGCTGTTGTACATTAAACTGTGAGGACATGTCCTCTTAATTGAAGTGGAAGTGCAAATAACTGACCTTAAACTTAAACACCTTACATTCAAGTAAGAAGGGCTTTCCTGTTCTAACAAATAGTCCATCAGTATACAGGTTGTTAAAAGCTTAGCAAAGACTTATGGGAAGTAATGTATAAACACAAGCCACATTAAAAGAGCTCATTTTATTTCTCCTCAGAAAAAGTCACATCTCTGTATCCATAATATTATTGAATGGTAGTAAGACATTTACCAACTTATCGATTTCTTTTTTCTAAGCAAATGACCATTGGTGACTACTTTGTAAAGCATAATTCTTCCTAAAACCTATTTCATAGTTGTTTGCCCTAGTGAAACCTCAGTTTTGCTGAAAGCATATCTTAAGTCTATGGGCAGAAAACTTTCCATTTTAATTAAAAGTGATATTTAAAAGTATAATTGCTGTAATGGTTTCCTGATATGTATTTTGACTACTTAGAATGTTTCTATTGGTAGCTCTGAAAATATACTTATTTAAATAGCAATACTGGACTTCTAAAATGCTTTATAAATTGTCAGATTGATAGTTGTTCATTAAACTGTTGTTAATATTCATGGACTATTTCATCCACTATAAAAGATGCACTGTTTTGAAACGTACCATATTCACACAGTTTTTTTGTTTACTTGTTTCATCTTTCCCTCCCTCCCTTCCGCCCTTTCTCCTTCCCCGTACCTTCCTTTCTATCTTTGGCTGTGCATATATGGAATGCAGTTTCCTAAGAATTTATCAAATATTTCCCACTTTTAAGTGTTGCTGGTTTACATTTGCTAGTATTTTGCTGATGATTTTTGTGCTATTATTTCTAAGAGATATATCTTTGGAGTTTCCTTTTCTTGAAATGTCTTTCAGGTTTTGGCATCACTTTAATATTGGCTTTGAAAGAGTGAATTAAAATATAATGCTCTTTTTTCTACTTTGTGGAAAAGATTATGAAAGATTGGTGTTAATCTCTTTATAATATTTGATAAAATTCAATTATATATAATTTTTATTGAAGTTATTAGGGTGATCTCGGTTAATGAAATTATATAGGTTTTAGGTATACAATTCTATAATACACTAGTGGCCCGGTGCACGAATTTGTGCACCAGTGGGGTCCCTCAGCCTAGCCTGTGGGACCTGGCTGAAACTAGCTCTCTGACATCCCCCAAGGGTTCCTGGATTGCAAGAGGGCGCAGGCTAGGCAGAGGGACCCCACTGGTGCACGATCAGGGCCAGGGAGGGACACGGGAGTTTGGCCAGCTGGAGAGGTATCATGGGAGGGGTCCAGGGAGTGTCCAGCCTGTCTCACTCAGTCCTGATCAGCTGGACCCCAGCAGCAAGCTAACCTACCGGTTGGAGTGTCTGCCACTGGTGGTCAGTGCATGCCATAGCAAGCAGTTGAGCACCTTAGCACATCATTAGCATAATACACTTTGATTAGTTGAACAGCCAACCAGTTGACCAGACACTTAGTATATTAAGCTTTTATTATATAGGATTATCTGTATTTTGTATTGTGCATTAACCATCCAAAGTCAAGTCTACTGTCACCATTTATTCCCCCTTACCCTCTTCTACCTCCTTCCCCCACCCCCTTTTCCCTCAGGTAATCACCGTACTGTTGTATGTGTCTAGAAGGGTTATTATTTTTTTCTTAATCCCTTCATCTTTTCTACCCTGCCCCTCAACCTTGAACATTTAGGATCAAGTACAGATAAATACCTATATAAGTTGGCAATTTTCATTTTTTTTCAATAAGCAAGTACATGATTTCTTGCTAAAAAGAGTGAAAGTATGCATTAAGCTATTCTCATCCTTTGTACCTTTCCTAGAAATACATTTGAGTTCTGTCATGGGAGACTTTTTTACACCAATTTTACCATGTTGGTCTTGGAAATGAAAGTCTTTCAAACACTAAACCTTGACTAAGGATGCTTCAGTTCTGCTCTTGAGTTCACTAAGCACGAGAGAGGTGGCTCTGCTGTATTGAAAACAGGTGCTTATGTCATTTTAGCTTTCTTGAGTCCAAATGAAGAATCAAGGTCAGAACATCTATACAGGGTCAGTTAGATAGGCTACACACATGAGGTCTATGTACTTGCTAGATTGGAACTGTTTTCTGAAAGTCAGGTAAAAAATAAATACTGAACTCGAAGGTCAAATTGGCTGGTAACTAGGGAACCAAAAATTGATTTATTTACTTTACAAAAGAGGTATTTTCTCTTATTTTCTGAGAAGATTTATTGTGTCTTGAGAGACATGGTTAAAAAAACCACGGGAGGATCTAAGTTTGGCACTGCTTTTTTAAAAAGCATGTTTGATGTGTTTGCTGAGATAATGGGAAAATATAATAATGCATTCTAATGAGTAGTATTATCCTGCTATTTATTTGTAAAATACTTATTTGTAAAAGTGTTTACTGCGGTTAACAAATATTTGTTTTCGATGTTGTTTCTCTGATAGATATTGATTCCACTTATTCTCAGGAGAATTTTTAAACACAGGTTTAGTGAAGAAGTGTGACTTTCAGAAAGGCTCTGATTTATCATAGTAATTCTTCCTCTATTTTATTCATTTAAGACAATTTTATTTCCATCACAGCTTATGTGTTTATCAAGGGTCCCTGGCATGAAATACCAAGTACCTATCCTATTGTAAGATCAGAGAAAGCACCTATTGAGATAAAGTTTTTGACGCTGATAACAAATTGCCCCATGGTTATTGACCTAACAACACCCATTCATTATCTCACAGTTTCTGCGGGTCAGGGGTCAGAGTTAGGCTGAACTGAGTGGCCTGCTTAGGATCTCAGTAGTCTTCCAGCAAAGCTTCAGCTGCCCTGCATTCTCATGTGGAGGCTTGAGTTGGGGAAGAATCCATGTTCAAGGTCATTCAGGTAGTTGGCAGGATTTATTTCCCTCGTAGCTGTAAAACTGAAAATTCAGGTTTCTTCTGGTTGATAGAGGCCATCTTCAGCTCCTAGGAGCTACCTACAGTTCCTCAAGGCTGCCCACGGTTCTTGTCCTATGTGCTTTCCCACCATTGGTACTGACTTTGTGTATTTGTTCCCCCACATCCCGCGTGGTTCAGGGTTCAGGATGTGAAAGAGGAGTCGCACACAAATGAAAGAGACGAGACAAGAGATAATTTGGAAATATTGGGGGGGGCAGGCGGCCAAGTCCAACTCAAGGGGAAGGTCTTCCACTGGTGCCCAGGCCTCGCCGGCCTTTTATTCAACTTTGGATACACATAAAGCCCTTAGTCAGGCAGACATGGCAGTAGCAGACAGACTATCTTAAAGGTCAGTAAATATTAGAAGGATTTACTCTGAGTCTATTTGATCAGGATATAGCTTGAGCCCCATTGTCAGGAATAGACAATCGGTGCATAACTCTGGCCCTTTCCATGGGTTCAAGGTTCACCGACATTCGGGGATCCTTGCTTGCACTTCTCTGCTAGTGAAGACAATGGGCAGCTTCCTGCAGACTTAATCGAGACAGCAAAGAGAGTCTTTAGAAAGCAATCTGGCCCTAGCCGATTTGGCTCACTGGATAGAGCATTGGCCTGGGGACTGAAGAGTCCCGGGTTCGATTCCGGTCAGGGGCATGTACCTTGGTTGTGGGCACATCCCCAGTAGGGGGTGTGCAGGAGGCAGCTGATGGATGCTTCTCTCTCATCAATGTTTCTAACTCTCTATCCCTCTCTCCCTTCCTTTCTATAAAAAATCAATAAAATATATTTTTTTTTTAAAAAGAAAGCAATCTGTTAGCAAAATGGAGTCTTTTGATAATACAACCTAATAGTGGAAGTGAGATACCGTCACCTTTTCCACAGTCTATAGATTAGGTGAAAATCACAGTTTTCTCACCTATTCACGTGAAGAGGATCACATAGGTGTGAACATCAGGAGGCAGGGAGCCTAGGGGGTCACCTAAGAACCTAGAGACCATTCATGAGACCATCGAAAAAATCAGTGCCACCTATTACACTCTGTCAGACTTGGAACTTACATGAGAAATAAGGTTTAGTACATTAAACTGGAGATGGGAGTGGGAGGGTGTTTGTTACAGAAGCAAAACCCAGTTTGTCCTGAGAATGTCGTCTTCATGTAATATCTATGATTCATTTAATCTAGTTTTGACAGTGTGATTTACACTGGTTGCCCTTGTATCTTACATACACTTCATTAACGCAGTTTACACTCTTGCCTATTTCTTTCATCATATGTCTTTTTCTTCCCTTTGGTTGTGAACTACACAAGGTAACATCCAGACCTGTTTGCTTAGTACTTTGCACACTGACTGGCACATAATAGAAATGTTATCCAATATGTCCTAAAATTTCTCTGCAAATTAAAACTTCAAGGACCATATTGATCGTCAACACTGATTTCAATCACCACATAACTGCACGGAGTAAATCAAATTTTGGCATAAGGCTGTTAACTATGTTGAAGGCCTTCATATGAAGGAGCACCAAGAAATCCTTGTGTATACTAGTAGCTGCTATTTATGGTTTCAATTATTCATTCACTGAGTCTTTGTTGAGTGGCGACTGATGGCCAAGTAGGCTGCTAATCATGGAGAACTTCAGTTCTCATCATTGGGAGTAATGATAAAACTACAAATGTAGTTTTACTTTGTTTGAGGATTTTCCTCCCTCATATTACCAACTGTAAATGTTGTAGCAAACTCATATCACCTCTGTGACTATTGGAAATGATTTAGAGATTAATTGTTGGCTAGCCTTGAGTACGTTTGCCAGACTCTCTATTAGGTAGCATCATCACCTTACTCCATTTCCGTCTCTGTTAGTCACAATTTAATCTTCCTCTACTTCATTTCTTTTCACTTATTGTAAAATTAATTTTATCTGACTTAGAATGCATCTTTGTTCTGAGAAAAGGAAATAAGGCAGCTTTAAAAAGAGAGCAAAATGAATAAATAAGTTGACAGCTCAATATGCAAGCAGGCAGGCATATGTAACTACACTTGATAAATGTTTATTGAATTAATCAGGAAATGATTGTTTCCTCACATCTACAATGATAAACCAGAGCAAGACCAAGTATTTGCACCTTGAGCAAAATACAGACACTGGAAATAAATGGACCTAAGTTCAAATTTCAGTTTTGCTATTCATGAACCATATTAAATTATCATGTTTTTTCTCTATCTTTTAACTGTGAAATGAGGATATTATCTAATTAAAAGTTTTATGTTGAGAAAAGAATGTATTGAGCTACATATGGCAGCTAATACACTTGAGAGCTATTAGTTAATTAATAAATGGTAGCTACTTACCTCTTGTTATTACCATAGTCAATTTGTTTTCTATAGTATAAACATTGAGCAAAATGTTGTGCCTAAAATTACTTTCTGTTTTTTGAAAAATGTCACCATTGTAATTTAATTAAACAAATGATTATTATTTATTTAACAATCTGGATTTTCTCATTGCAAAGATGATGGAAAAATTATCCCTGATTAAGAGCAACTTGCATTTTCAATAGGGGGAACTTGATACAAATAAGAGATTTCACAGATTATTTATTCTATTAATGGCATAAGAGAAAGACTATAATGGCATATGATTAACTCTGATTCTTTTATATTGGAAATGAATATATTTAACAGTGAAAACAACATTCCTAGATCATTGCCAAACTAAATACATTATACAAAACACCTTAAACTTTAAAAAAAATTTCCTGTTGTATTACCCCTTTTTAATCTTCCTCCTATTTTTCCTTTTTTCCCCCTTCCTTTTTTTCTGTCCTCTTTTATTCCTTTGTTCTTCCATCCTTTCCTTCCTTTTCTCATTCTGTGAATATATAGAATGGAAAAAGTTACATTCTCTGATCTTATTTAGCTTACATTGCCTGGAAAGGAGGACTGTTGGTGAAAGAGACATAAAATAGCCTGGTCAGCATGGCTCAGTGGTTGAGTGTCGATCCATGAGCCAGAAGGTCACAGTTTGATTCCCAGTCAGGGCACATGCCCAGGTTGCAGGCAATCCCCAGTGTGAGGATATGTAGAAGGTGGCCAATCAATGATTCTCTCTCATCATTGATGTTTCTCTCCCTCTCCCTTCATCTCTGAGATCAATAAAAATTAAAAAAAATTAAAAAGAGAAAAAATAAATGGACAAATAAGCATAAACTCTCTTACCACTGTCTCAAGTGGTAAGAAATGCTATGAATGAAAATAAAACAGGACGAAGGAGAAAAAATGGTTGCGGAAACCACAATTAAATGGTAATTGCTAAGTGTGCAGATTTTTTCCAGGAATTGCAAGATACCATAACTAGAGCAAAATGAAGGAGTGGGAGAGTGTCAGGCAGCAGAGTTGGAAAGATAGGGGATGAGTGATGAGTTCAGTTACAAGATCCCAGAAGAATCCTGATGCCACCCCCATGGGCGATTCTGATCAGGGCCTCGCAGTTTCCTGTGCCTCCAGCGGGCGTCTCCATCCTGGCTGAATCACTGGTGCACTGTGGTTAAGAAACTACCTCCAGGCTCGTTGGCCTTGTCAAGGCCAATAGAAGAATGAGGTCCCTAAAGTCATGGTAAGATTGACCGATACATCCTGTCAACTCTACTAAATATGACATTGGATGACATCGCTACACATGCTCTTGTCCTCACCCTACACTAGATCATCAACCTAACCTTTGCACATAGAGAAAAAAAAATCACTAAAGTTTATCAATCAATTCTACACCCCTTTCAAGTCATTTGAATAGTTTCTGTCCTCACCATCAATGCACGATTTGAAATCTCTGTGTTAACTTCACACACTTCTATACCCACTAAAATGATCTTATAGCCGGTCAACTTTGGTCCCTTCTCACCCCAACAAAGTGATCATATTTCTGTTTGCAAAAGTTTAAATGACTTAAAAATCCCTTCCTGACTTTCCATTTCCCAGGGAGAGATGGAATAGAAATTAGGGATATGATCATAGAGGGGCTTTGCTATGAATATGCCCCTTCCCAATTCAATCTCAGCTCCCAACATCTTTTTCTCACTTTGATTGCACTAAAATCCTTTCAATTATCAGTCCTGATTTTATTTTTTCTGAATGGAGAGATCAGCATATGTACTTGTCGTCTGTCCTTAAATCCTAGGGGCATCCTAATTTTTCTTGAAATTCCCAGGACATCTTTACCTCTACAATACCTAACTTTCATGTCCATCCTCTAATTTCTTTTGTTATCATGCATTTTATAATGCATTGCAATTGCTTTATTTATTCATTTTTCTGGCTTTATTTTCTTTCCCACAAGACTGGGAGCTCATCTTGCACAGGGACTCATGATGTTAGGCTAAGAGAAGTCCTGGCATATAACTTACTCAATACATAGTATAGAAGTAAGAGAAGTCATTAATGGAGACATAAACCTTCAGTCAGATCACTGAATGGACTGGCTCTTTGGATTCACGGGCTCTTTTGTGCTCTGATGTCTGTTGAACAGCAAATGGCATGAGTATTTGAGTAACAGTCTGTGTGCTTGAATTTTGATTTCCTCTGTGGATTTGTGCCAAGGAGCTCAGGAGAGAGCCATGCTTCCTCACAGCACAAATGAATAGCAAGTAATGAACTTCACCCCAGGAAGTTCCTAACATACCAAGCGAACACCTTGTTATGCTATTAGGAATATGACTTCTGTCTTTTCTTGTTTGTTTGTTTCTATGGGTCTCCACAATATTTTCTATTAAAGAAAAATGTCAGGGTATTTAGCTAATAGTGCATAGCGCTATGGCCACATTTCTTGGTTGAAGCTAAATTCTAAATTTAGTGTGAAGAAAGACGATCACATAGAAGAATTTTTCTATTTTTGGGGGGGAAAAAAGACCTTACTACTTCAGTATACTAAGAAGATAAACGTTGGATTTGGGAAATAATTTTGAAAAGTCTGATTTTGGAAATTTTCCAGAGACAATTTAATTATGCTTAAACTATATTTCCAAGGAAAATGTTTCATTTAGATAAATAACTTCTAGGGTATAGGCATGTCATATTAAATAAGGCCAGTACAACATTATCCTGTGACGATGAGAGTGTATTATATAGAACTTTTCAGACTTAATCTGTTTGATAGATTATTTATCTGTGTGGTTTTCCCAGATGAGTTATAGGCAGATAGCAGTGTGGTGATGGCTGGAGGGACAGGGGTGGGTGCTGGGTGGAGGTGGGTAAAGGGGGAAGGGAGAAAGTGGGGGACATCTGTAATGGTGTCAACAATAAATTTTAAAAATGGTTCTTCAAGTCAGAATATTAATGCTAAAATAGTTTATTAACAACTACCCAAATAACATACAGTTTCCCCTGGCTAGCTGAAAGTAGAATGGTCCTATGAACTGTTTCCTGAGATGAAAGGGCATAAAGCAAAGAAGAAATTAACATTAGTTTATATGGGAAATATTTTGATCATTCCCAGACCCCCCAAATAAACCTAACGAAACATATCAAATAAACATAAAACTTAAAAACCGCCAACATACAGTAAACGCGGGAACCGTATGATAAATACACACCATGCGTTGTACACCCATCAATCCACTCACACCGTAGACTTTCCATGTTTTAGCCATTACTGGATGCTGATGAGACGAGACACACTTTGCTACTAGCAGAACCAATATCTTTGTTCTGTAGCTTTGGCAGCTTTGCAAATTCATTCTCACTGTGTGTACATAGTAGGAATAGTGAACGCAGGTAAGAGCAATGCTCACACAAGGTCTTTATTTCATTCACCAGAATGGAAACACTTAATTATGTCCAGTTTCATGTTAAGCAAAGCACCCTTACTATCTCTTTTTGGCTTTTCTGCTACCTTAGGACACAACTTGTTACGGATGCACAGAGTAAGTCAAGGTGAAACCCAGATGCTCACAGACAAGCCCAAGTCTATGGGGCTCGATGCAGTGTGGGTCCCGGGGAAGGGTCTTGGTGGTATCCCTTTTGCTGCGTGGGGTGCCACTGCCTCTATAGTGTCTTCTGCAGAGCAAACACTGAACGCTAGTTTCACTTTTTGCCTTTTTTTGCAAAGGTGAATATTCTCTTAGGATTTCCTTCGGGTAGAGAAACCGGGGGCACTAATGTGTGTCTTCTGTAAGAACAAAGTGGCTGTAAGTGGACTTTGTTTGGAAAAGCAGGGATACCTGTATATAGGACTCTATGCTTCATACTTTACAGTTATCTTACACATATAATTGTCTTAAAAATTTCAATTTATGTAAGTTGATTCTGGTAATGTTTTCTCATTCTTTTGTCACTAAATAATAATCAAAAACTTTATGTGTTTCTTTTTATTTTATTTGTTGATTTTAAGAGAGAGTGAGAGAGGTAGGGTTGCCCGGCTGGTGGGGCTCAGTAGTTGAGCATTGACCCATGCAACAAGAGGTCACTGGTTCTATTTCCGGTCAGGGCACATGCCCAGATTGTGGGCTCCATGCCCAGAGAGGGGCATGCAGGAGACAGCTCATTGATGTTTCTATCTCTCTCTCCCTTTCTACCATAATTTTTTTAAAAACTCTCTCTCTCTCTTCCTATCTCTTTCCCTCTCCCTTCCTCTCTCTCTAAAATCAATAAAAACATACATTTTTATAAAAAATCATCAATTTTTTGTTCCCCATATTTATGCATTCATTGGTTGACTCTTGCACGTGCCTGACCAGGGATGGAATCTGCAAACTTGGGGTATCAGGAGGATGCTCTAACCAACTGTGCTACCCGGCCAGGACCTTAACTCATTTTGGTTCACAGAACGACCTACTCTGCCTCCTTCCTTTTCCTGCAATGTCCACGTTTTCATTCACTTTGCCCTGAGCTACCCGTACCCCTGGGTGTTCACATTAGGATCCCATATTCTTCCCAGGACCTTTGTGAAGGGAAGGCCGGCCTCACTAATATTGCTCTACATATATGCTACCTTTCATCTTTCAACCATGCTCTTCCTAAGGAGGCTTTGCCTTCCCTAACTATGTAGTTCTAAAGTGATGGCTGGTGATTACATTTTGCAGAGAAGGGTTTTCATTCTGTTTGCATGATTCCCAAATTGCCACCCTCCTGTATTTTGAATGTGCTTTGTTCTTCTGTGTTGCGAGAGACAACTTAATTCTACTCTTTTAGTCATGAGCAACACCTTCCTGGTTGACTTTTCATCTTAACCTTTTTGGGCAGAAATCTGGCGATGATGCCACTTCCGGTGTGACTCTGGCCATTTCCTGTGAGTCATGCCATTGTCGAGGTAATTTCATTAAGCAGTCCCGGCCACTGGACTGCGACAACTCACAAGGGTTTCACTGAATCATGCCCAGCACTGTGTGAACTGCCCTTTTCCCAGTTTTGGTTAAGAAGGTGTGGTAGGCATATGATACACGCATCCAATTAAATTTTCTTTAAAAAGGTCAAGCTATATCTGTGCATAAACTGAACTACCGACTTTAAAATTATTGGATGTAATTTATTTATAATGCTTCAAACCTCCAAAGTAAATGCCAACTTGATTTTAAAAGCATTTTTTAAAAAAGAATGGTAGTTTTCTTCAGTCTCATATGCACTTTAAAGTACAGTGCAGAAGTTTGTCATTCTTATTCTCATTTTGATTTGTTTTCTAATACTATCTTAAACTTTTAAAATATATCAGGAGAAGAAGTAATAAGTATGTATAATGCCATTTAGTTGGAGCCTTCTTTGTATTAAACATTGTGCTGGGCATTTTAAGCACATGGACTTATATAATCATCACAAAACTCTGTTTGGTCGAAATTATCTCCATTTTTATAGGTAAAAACTTGATACCAAAATAAATTAAATGACTTTCTCCTAGAGTATCCAAATGCCAAGGGACAAAAATGATTCAAACTCCAATTACTGACTTTAAAGCCCAATTTTTCCCAGAGTGCCTTGTAAAATAGTACTATATAAAATGCATATTATTTGTTTTTATGATAACAGAGTAGAGAAATCTATGGTTTGAACTCAAAATACTGTCACACCTAGCAATCCTACCAACCTGTTCCATGTCCAAGATTGTATTATGTAGTGTAATTTTTCTAAGAATCACTTATTTCAAAGATGAAAGGGGGAAATAGCATATAGAACCTTGCTGGGAAAATAAAAATGAGGTGCCATGCACTAGATAATATGCTAGCATGGCATATTTATATCCTTTAATGCTCAGTCAAAGGGAACTATTAATAATATAGTTTTTGTCATTCAACTGTCATTACTGAGCACCTTCAAAGTTCTAGACATCATTTAGGGTATTAGGAACGTAAGGATGAATAGCACATACACTCTGTCCTTGATTCATGTCTGTAATGTGACTGGTCAATGATTGTTAAAAAATGTATTTTTTCTAGAGACCTGGTGCACGAATTCATGCACAGGTGGAGTCCGGCCAGCCCGCCCCAATTGGGGTGAAGGGGCCAATCAGATCGAGGCCAGCTGGGGGGAGAGGCTGTGGGCAGTTGGCCGGCTGGCCCTGCCTTCTTGTTGAACTCCCAGTTGAGGGGACAATTTGCATATTAGCCTTTTATTATATAGGATTGGTTTCCGAGAGGAAAGAAAAGAGACAGAGAGAGAGTGAGAGAGAGAGAGAGAGAGAGAGAGAAACATCAGCGATGAGAGAGAATCATTGATAGGCTGCCTCCTACATACCCCACACTGGGGATCATGCCTGCAACTGGGGCATATGCCCTGACCGGGAATTGAACTGTGACTTCCTAGTTCACTGGTCCACACTCAACCACTGAGCCACATCAGCTGGGTTGAGTTTTTTTTATTATAGCTAGAACTATACCAACCAAGTTTTATAATGGACATGGATGACTCTCAAAAGGGAAGTTTGGGAGAGTTCCTAGAATCAGAGGAGGAACCTTTCAGGGGAAGGAAACTTGAGGATTTAATATCTGGGACCTACCATTGTCTGCTAAACCTTAAGGTGGTCTAGTCAGATTCAATCTGGCTGATACCCAGGGCACCCTCTTTGGATGGCTATCAGCCTTCTGAGATGGCCTTGCCAATATTACTTCCTGAAACCTTGCAGTGGGTCCTCTCCACATTTCTAATCCATCCCACATGCTCTCTGCTCTTCAGGATTACAGACCTACCCACCAGCATAGTCCGTAAGCAAGAACACACAAGAATGTGTCCATCTTCTAGTCTCCATGTCTCTTGAAAGGAATTGTCAGTGTGTCATTGGATCAGGTGCTCCAAGTCCTTCCCCACATTTTGGGGAAGGGAGAGGTGTTGTTATTTTACTGATTTTGAAATACATAAAGAAAGAAAAAATTGTGTGAAAACCACAGAACCCGAAGTAAGAGATTTGCATATTCATCTACTTAAATGTGATACACCATATAATTCTAAAATTTTTTTAAAAACAACACTTTCATGTTCAACACAATGCCTAGAAAATTTTAAGTAGTTGATAATTGCTTAATTTTATTTAAATGGGATTCACTTGAAAATGTCCTTTTACCAAGCATAACATTGTTATGTAAATGTCTTAGTAAAAATGTTGAGTGAAGAAGTTATGCTATTGATCTTATAAAAATACTTGCAGTTGAAAGTAACTGTTACTCTGTGGTCCTTCATTGAACATCCATCCTTTAAGCATTTGGTGGCTCTGTCAGGCATTGCACTAGACGCATTGAAGCTATGAAGCACTCATGTATTTTTTCAACCTGGATATCCAAGATTTTGTCACTGACTTTTGCCTTTAAGCTCCAGTCTCAAAACTTTCTGAAAGACAGGATGTGGCACACATAGGACAGGTGTTATCTACGGTATAGTTAGGAATAGTGAAAAAAAACAACAACATATGATGGGGGTCCATACTTTGTATTTAGACTCAGTGTCAAAGCATCCATCTCAAGTATGACTAAATATTAATAATCCCCAATCTGTATAGAAAATTAAAGAGGCAAACAATTCTATTATGCAAATCACAGTCATTTATTGTGCAGTCAGAAAATAACAATCTCTAAAAATAAATGTTTGTAACAAAGTATGTCATGCATAAAAGTAGATCAACAATTCATCCCATATTCCTTTGAAGTTTGCTGGCAGATCTAATGCACAGATAAGATTTACTCTCTAAGACTTAATCTCCATGTTGTCTGATTTGGTGTTTGTGCTAAGGTCATTACTGAAATAACACATAAACCTGAGATTCCTGTAATATATGTTTTCTTCATTTATAGAGCAGAGTCTGAATATCCCCCAACTTTCTAATAGGGTAACAAATCAGTTTCCTAGAGGTAAATGGAGCAGTGGCATCATGTGTTTTAGATTCAGAAATATCTTCCATATTGGCATTAATTTCCCAGCCTCTTTCTCTCATTCATTGCATATTTATTGGACATTTTTGATTTGCCAGAGCTTATACTGAGCATTATAAATATAATATTGAGGAAAAACAGATATAATCTCATAAAGGTATACTCTGGTGGAGAAAGCAGACTTTAATCAAATAGTTATGCAGGTGGAAATAAATTCTCAATTGTGGCAAGTGCTGTGAACGAAGGGACTATGAGGATATAATAGGTGTTTTTGCCTTAGGCGGGAAGGTCAGGAAGAGATTGTTTGCGTAGGAAGCTATCCACTAGAGCAGTGGTCCTCAACCTTCCTGATGCTGCGACCCTTTAATACAGTTCCTCATGCTGTGGTGACCCCCAACCATAAAATTATTTTCATTGCTACTTCATAGCTGTAATTTTGCTACTGTTATGAATTGTAATGTAAATATCTGAGATGCAGGATGTATTTTCATTGTTAAAATTGAACATAATTAAAGCATAGTGATTAATCACAAAAACAATATGTAATTATATATGTGTTTTCCGATGGTCTTAGGTGACCCCTGTGAAAGGGTCTCTCAACCCCCAAGGGGGTCACGACCTACAGGTTGAGAACCGCTGCACTAGAGGGTGTTGCCCTGCACCCCTTACCCCCAAATAAATAAAGTGAGAATTTCAAGAAGACTGGCATGGGTTTCTACCCCTGAAGAACTTCTACCACTAAAGAATGTCATGGATTTCTTTAATCCATATTTATGAATTCACTGTTATAGTAGCAATCTGTGTGCCTCGCATCCATGCCCCCAAATCTGAGAACACCGTACCTTCAGAAGGATTTTTTCACTCTCATGGAGTGCAGCCTACATTTTTGTCTACCTCTCCCAAATAGATTTTTTAAAAAATATCTAAAGCTACATAAGGCTGAAGTGTGAAGATCATGGGGATTGAATCAGATCAGTGAAAGCTGATGGCTAGTTCAACTAGAATTTGGAACAGCATGGAGACTATGAAAGGCCAACCTGCGAATACATTTTGAGAAGATGAAATGAAAGCTGAGCAATTATTCTCAGCCTTGGCTGCAGATAACCTAAAAGGAAATGAGTCGAAATTGCATCACTTTTATTTAAAGAAGATAGCAGCATGCATCACCAGGGCACATACACAGTGCCTAGAAAAGGCATTAAAAATATGTATCCTGCCTCACCACCATGGCTCAATGGTTGAGCATTGACCTATGGACCAGGAGGTCACGGTTCAACTCCTGGTCAGGGCACATGATCGGGTTGTGGCCTCAGACCAGTAGGGGGTGTGCAGGAGGCAGCCGTTGAGTGATTCTCTCTCATCATTGATGTTTCTATCTCTCCCTCTCCCTTCCTCTCTGAAATCAAT
>NW_006282381.1:2762196-2762669 GCF_000327345.1 Myotis davidii
AAAGAACATGTAAAGTTAGCCAAGTGTCATGGGGCTGCACAGAAGAGATGAGAGATTAAGTCCAGTGTTCCTGTGATATTTCTTCTTTTGAGTTTCCTGTTAAGAGTAGTTTATCAGAAATTGCCTAACATAACATCTCAGAGGTGCGTTGGAATATGAGGGTAATGACTCCAGAGGTTTGGAATTGTAATTACTTCATTGTGTTGTTTCTGTCTCTGTATATGATTTAATTATGTCATTGACAAATCACTCTATTATTGTTATTCTCATAACAAAATGTCTTCCAATGATGCATACTTTGAGGACCTCAAGGCATTTTTAAATGTCATTATTTAATATAATTTAGAGTTAGCCTAACGTACAGATGTATTTTGGAAAGAGGTGACATGGTCCCTTCTCTTGCTTTTGGTCTCATCTGAGTCTATTTTGAATTTGCTGTGCTAGTTATTTAATGTAAGTGATAATCAATTTGT
>NW_006282381.1:2762871-2787123 GCF_000327345.1 Myotis davidii
GTCATTTTTAGTGGTTTGCTCTCTCTAAGTCTTAGTGTGTTTTTAAAAAAATAGTCACAATATCCACTTCAAAAATTCTGATGTGATAAGCCGAACATATGTAAAGCACTTCGCATATAACATATTTCTAGCTCCCTATCTGGTCTGTTTGTGTAAACCAGAGATCATTTTGAAATACTTACCCATCTAACATTTTATCCAAATAAAGTATTCTCTATTTCTTCTAGCCTCTGTTTTTAACTTGAGCTGAGATAAGTGAATGGAAATACTACAAGGCCAAAGGACAAGGTCAGATCTAGGGGCGTAAGAGCAGAATAAAAATCTGAACGCCCAGCCCCCTTTCTCTGTTCCTCAGAGGAATTGTGACTGGTTTCAGGCAGTTGCACTGACTTCTTTGGCCACTGGTGTGTCATCAGGGTTTCCTAAAACAGAAATGCCCAAGCAAGGCAAACTGGTATGTGATTTTCATACAGATTTAAAATCACCTAAGGTATGTCTTCAGAGCAGCTCACATGCTGGGAGAATCTAGCACAGATTTAACATGAGAGCAAAACTAGGACATAGCTTATTTAATTCTTTAATTGCTTTGAGGGTCTTCAGAAAACTTTGATCATATCACAAAATATAGTTTGTTTTCTCTTTATTCTAAACACATTCTTTCTCTCCTTCTCTCTCTCTCTCTCTCTCTTCCGCCCTTTCCCCTCTAGTTTTCTAATAGATTCTAAAGATAAGTTAAAATTGACTACTTTTTCTTATTTGCTATAATTCTGATATATCATGTGATTTTGGTTTTTATTTGCTTTTTATTCACTTATTTTTTTAGATAGTTTAATTGATTTGAATCTCAGGAAAATGTGGTTGGTAAATACGTGATCATAGTGAGGATTTACTTAGTATCAGGCATTGAAGAGATAAAGAACACAGTCTATGCATTTGGGAAAATCACAGGCTCACTGGGAGACTAGAATAACAACTCTTAAAGAAGCAACAGGATTTGTTACAATGAATGTCTCCATGCAGTTAACTATGAAATCTCAAACACTAAATTCCTATTTTTGGGGGGTGGGGGTGGGGGGGTTTGGATCAGTGAATCTGACACTTCCCATCTCTTCTGAGTCTTTTTTAAAAATATGTTTTTTATTGATTTCAGAGAGGGAGAGAGAGTGAGAGAGACATAGAAACATCAATGATGAGAGAGAATCCATCCGTGACCTCCTGGTGCAGAGGTCGACGCTCTACCACTGAGCCTCTTCTGAGTCTTTGAGGAAAGCTAGAGATTGGCTAGGAAATCTCTTGTGTGTAGAGTAGAGAGTGCATAGTTTATAAAGGGAAAGGGATGACATTTTTGTGTAAAATATGCACAGTATGTGCAGAACCAAAGAAACCCAGTGAGAAAGTATTGGGTAGCCGGCAGGAAGTCTAAAACAGTTGGTGGATGGAGGGTGGTGACGAAGCATTTATATAAATCTCTTAAAAGAAACTTTCACAAAAAGCTGTCTATATACTGTCTGTTCTATTTCCTTATTCCTTTAGACCTCTCCAGCCAGGCTTTCATTCAAAGCCCTCCAATGAAATTACCTCTGTGAAGAATACCAATGATCTCACCATTGTCACATCCAGTTGTTAGCTCTCATCCAGCCTTCTGACCAGCATTTGACCAAAACTCTTCCTCTTTAAAGCAACTTTCACTTGGTTTTCAGGACACCCACACACTCCAAATTTTCCTCCTGCATCACGGGGCCTCTCCATTTCCATCTTTTTGGCTTATTCCCCAGGATTTCCTCACCTCCAAACATTGGAATTCCCAGAGCTAGTCCTTGATGCTCTTCTCTACTCTGTCAGCACTCATTGCCTAGGAGATCTCTCTCTGTTTTCTTTTTCTTTTTATTGACTTTAGAGAGGAAGGGAGAAGGAGAGAGATAGAAACATCAGTGGTGAGAGAAAATTACTGATAGGCTGCCTCCTCCATGCCCCATACTGGGGATTGAGCATGCAACCTGGGCATGTGCCTTGACCAGGAATTGGACCATGACATTCTGGTTCGTAGATCAACACTCAACCACTGAGCCAGGCCAGACAGGCTCACAATGAATCATACATTGACCCATCAGTTCCTAACTCCACGCCCAGTCCAGGGTTGTCCATTTAAGTACCTATGACAGATCTTGATTAGGATATCTAATAAACATGCCAACATTGTCCTGTCTTAAAGGGCATTGTGTGCACATGAATGTGAGCATGGATACATACATGCACACACATGCATACACCAATGAAACCATGTTCCTGCTGTGGTTAAAACAATTTTAGTAAATGATGCTGGATCCAGTCAGATCCCTACGAGTCAGCTTGAATCATTTTTCCTTTGCATCCTAACTGGTATCCATTAATAGTGCTGTGAATTTAATAATTTATCATCATCTTCTCTATTACCAACTTAGTCATACTAATATCAACATTTTTACCATATATGCCTCTCAGTAAAAATAAAGATGAAAGCATCATAGATGCATACATATATATGATTATATATAATTACTTTATTATTATATTGACAATGGAATGAGCAGGATTTTAAACTATTTTAATTTGTTTTATTGAAATGATATAGACTAATAAATAATATAGTCACAAAGTACAAACATCAGTAAAGTATGAAAATATCCACACACAAAAAATAATAATAGTAAAGTAGTATAGAAGGTATTCTGGCTCCCAATAAAAGAATTATTAATATTTTAGTGGCAGACATTTCACTAAAATGACTTCAATGTTTTTGAAAATCTTGGTTTAGTAATTTGAATTTAGAATTAGTCCTCATACCACAGCTTATGTTGTTACTATTTTTAGTGGCTTCCATAGCTCCAAAAATTAATTTTTAACAAGATTCAAATTGTGCAAGTGCATTTTGACTGAGTTTTCTTCATCACATTCTTTATTTTTGTCAAGTTTATCCATGACTTGTGAGCTTGTTGCTGAAATTAGGGCAGTGCATGTCAACTTCCCTCTGAAATCACTTATCCTTGAGAACTAATCAGAAGGCGGTGCATCTGGATGTTTTTGACACACCAATTCCACGTGGACAAGCTCCTGGAAGAGTTGTAAGCAGGTTAGAAAATTCTATTTCTGGGATTTTTAATGGCAAAGGAAACAGAGTTTTCAGAAACAAAATCCTACCAAATAGAAACATTTTCAAATACTGATTTCCCAGATGAGCTCCCGAAAGCACACACATTATTTTTTAAGCTGTGATTATCTCACTTTCCGCCCACCCACAACCTCCCCCGAGGGGAGAGGGGCTGAAGTTTGAATCAGTGGTCAATGGCCTCCATAAAAACCCCAAAGAGGGTGGGGTTGGAAGAACTGCCCTGCTCCAGGACATGCAAGTGGAGGGTGCATCGAAGCTCCGCCCCCTTTCCCCATACCTTGTCCTTTGCATCTGGATGTTCATCTGTATCTCTTATCATCTTTTTTATAATAAACCCAGATAAATATAAGCGAATTATTCTCCAGAGTTCTGTGAGCTGCTCTAGCAAATTAATCAAAACCAAGGAGGGCATCATTAAAACCTCTCATCTATAGCCAGTTACTCAAAAGCTAAGCTGATGCCGGCCTGTGTGGTCCAGTAGTTGAGCATCAACCTGTGAACTGGGAGGTCGTGGTTTGATACCCCGGCAGGGCACATGCCTGGGTTGCGGGCTCCATCCCCAGTGGGGGTTGTGCAGGCGGCAGCTGATCAATGATTCCCTCTCACTCTCTCATTCTGGGACCCTTCAGTCTGCAGGCCGACGCTCTATCCACTGAGACAAACCGGTTATGGCAATAAAAATATATTATATATTTTTTTAAAAAGCTGAGCTGAGAATTTGGGATTGGAAGAAGCTCTGAAGTGGGAGGGGTTAAGAAAGTGGGACTGAGCCCTTGACCCCAGGGATCTGGCACTATCACCAGGGAGTTAATTGCAGGACACTCAGTTGTGTCCTGGAGAATTGCCTGGCACAGGAGCCACCCCCACACCTTTGATGCCTGGAGGTGTCAGAAGCGAAGTGTTTTGAGTGTAGCGGTGTGTGTGAGTGGTAAAGGAGACGCACAGAAAGAAAAACTCCTGGGTGGAGAACTGAGTTTTTCCAACTCAGCCCGGTTTGGAATGAGTGTTTAATAGCCACTGAGGGAAGGGGGTGAACGGAGGCTAGAGGTTCCCCGGGGCCCCGAAATGAAGAGGCCTGGCTTCCTAGCTGCTACGTTTGCATTTTAGCTTCCAAATAAAAGTCCCCCAAAGTCTCCCATGACATTTCTTTGCTAACAGGACAGTGAGACTTGCAATATAGTTATTATTTTGAAGGCCAATGTTAGTGATAACATGTAAACATTTAATTTAGTGTTTTATTTTAATTTTACTTCTGTTAACTGCTGTTAAAAGATAGAGAATAAAATGGCTCTTTTTTTAACCTTTTCCCCAAATGTGCTTATTATCAAGAAGACACTTGATAATAGTCCTTAAAGTTTTCTGTTGTCTAAAGTAAGGAAACTGTTTTTACCTCATTAACAAATATTGGATTGAGATTTGACCTCATTCAAATTGAGATAGCATGGAATCATTATAAATACATATTAAGGGTCGCTTGCCAACTATTATTCTTCAGTATGTGTACCTGGGAGTGTCCAACAGGCTTGTCTTGAGAATGTTGTGAAAAGAATACCTATGTGATTTATCCAATAAAAGTAGTCTGTCTTCCCTTGGCCATATGCTCCCACAGCGAGGTGACTTTGGGAAACTGAGGATGGCCTGAGTGTCGTGCACATCAATAAAAGAGACAAAAGCAGTTAGGTAAGACATTTTTCCTTTGCAAGACGGTCCTCGCTCACAGCTCTGCCCTTGGCTTTGCAGAAGCCCGGGGTCCCTCTTGCCATGGCCTGTGGATGTGAAGGGAGGGATGCAGCTTGGAGGAGAGAGATGCCGAGTCTGGCACAGCTCAGCGCCATCTGTTCCCTCTTGGAACCCACAGATGTTCTATCCCCAAGCACTGTGGAAGCTCAGGATTAGCATGCTCGGTGCGCCCTCCGAGCCCCACCCAGGGGACTGTCTCTGTGGGTAGCTGTGGCTGAGTGACAAGGAAGGCAGCCCCCACTGCTGGACCTCAGACAGGGGAGACTCTGAGAGGAAAGACTTCTCTGCCTCCTTGAACAGCCCACGTTGCCAAAGAGCACATCTGAGTGACTTGAGCTAAGAAGCAAATTGCGCACCATGGAGAGAGGAGAGTATGGTGGATTGAGCATTGGACAATGAGTCCAAAAGATTTGGCCACCGTTCCTGGCTCGGTCACGAAATCCCTTTGTGACCTTGAGGAGGTCATATAACTTCTTGTGTGTCTTTGCTTTGCTCTTTCTAAATACCGCCAGGGTTTTGTTTGTTTATTTTTGAACTCTTCTATACTTTCTAGAAGGATTTTTTTTTCTGTACCTATTTGATGTTTAGATGTGTAAACTCTTCCAGAATGTCTTAGGGGTCTGATAAGCCCCGTGTACCATCATAAGAAAGAAATAGAAATAGCTAGCTTCAGAATGATGTTAAAACTGGTTTTGGTGTGATTTCTCTTCAAAAGACATTCTTTAAAAGAAATATAACTAACCACTTATGATGTTTTGATAATCCTCAATGCTTGAGTTTTTGGTGCCTTAAAATATAAGTATATAGATATAATGGAAATATTGTGCTGTTTATTTTTATTATAATTTTTTACTAGTTCATCATGTCTTAATCGTTGCTGTTTATAACAATGGTGTGAAATATAAAAGCAAAAAGCCATATTGCCTGTCCCCTCAACTGCTTATATTGGGGTTCTGTGCCAAAACATACACTGTGTGAGAAAATACGCTGACCATTCTTGGCTGTTTTATTTAAATTTTCTTACATGTACATGCCAGCACTCTAGTTAGTGATTTAGTCATGTTGCAGTATTTAAAGGGAAGTGAAGGCATGTGAACAATGATCATGTCTTACCTAGAGCTGTGAAGGAACAATGAGGTTCCTGTCTGAAGCCCTTATTGCATCATTGTGTTGAATCTTATATGAAATGGATTAACATTGCCAGGGGATATGTGATACAGGAACAGATAATGCTGATTCTTATCTCTAGTAGATCAGATATCTGACCTCTAGGTTGGCTAGTCTCTACAGAACTAATTTTATAGGATACCAACAGGAGATTTCACCGGAGAAAGTGTAGAATGAGTGTAAGAGCATGGAATTAGGAATAAACTGAGATTAAATCCTGACTCTGTCATATGGGAGCTGTGTGATACTGGCCATTTCACTTAACATCTCCTGGTGCTTTGCCTTCTCATGTGTAAAATGTTCAGAATAAATAGTATACTTTCCCCATAAAGCTTTTTGAGGCGATTAAATGAGATGATGCATGCACGTGCCAAGCATAGAGCTACCTAAAGAGTAACTTTGTGGTGCTTACGGTTGGTTCGATGGCTAAGAGACTCCTTTACTGATTCCCTGTATATAAGGTCTAAGAGCGACTCATTGTTTGATGAAGCACTTATTACATTGTCTTAGGATGGGTTCCCTCAGAAGTAGATGCTGCGATGCATATTGAATGCAAGCCGTTGATTTGGTAAATGGTCCCAGAAGCATCAGTAGGAGAGGGAGGAAATTAAGGAAGTAAAGGAAGTCAATGTTCAATATGTTAATGAGCAGGTTACCCTTATGGGTAATTGGATATCTTTCTCATTGCTGACCTGTGCAGCTTATGGGATGTTCAGCAGAGGAGTCCCTCACAAGAAGTGAGGAGATCACGGTATTTCCCTTCTCTGGGGGATAGTAACTTCCATCCTGCTCCATTTCCTCAGGAGGGAGTTACAGGAGGATGCTTTGGCAAGTGGAGGAGGGAGGACTGAGCACCATGGTGCCATGCTGAGGCTGGCACATACCACCGTGAATGATGTGTTAATTAACTCATTGGGAGGAAATGCTTTCATGTTGAATATGTGTATCAAATCATCATCATCACTTTAAATATCTTACAATTTCATATGTCAACTATAACTCAATAAAGGTGAAATATCATTTAAAAAATCTCATTTAGTATTTGTGATATACATAATTTTAGAGCCGTTTTAGGTTCACAGCAACACTGAGTGGAAAGTACAGAGGTTTGCCTTACACCCTCTGCTCCCACTCCAGTAAAACCTCCCCCTTAACAGTATTTTCCAGAGTGAAGCTTCTGCTACAATTAATGAATCTACAGCAAAAAGCCAGTTTTCATCTTAAGTCCATAGTTTACATTACAACCTGGCCAAAGGCTTAGTGGTTGAGTGTTGGCCCTTGAACCAAGAGAATACGGTTTGATTCCCAGTCAGGGCACATGCGCAGGTTGCAGGCTTGATCCCTAGCCAATCAATGATTCTCTCTCATCATTGATGTTTTTACTAGTATATCTCTCTCCCTCTCCCTCTCTCTCTCTGAAATCAATAAAAACATATATTTAAAAGACACACACATAGTTTACATTATAGTTCTCTGTTGGTGTACAGTCTATTGGTTTTGACACATGTGTAATAACATGTATCCATCATTATGATATCATACAGAATAGCTTCACTGGCCTGCGAATCCTCTGTGCTTTGCCATTTTATTCCTTCCACCTCACTAACCCTGACAACCACTGATTTTTCTTTAACCCTATTCATTGTTTTGTCTTTTTTATAATGTTGTATAGTTGATGTAGCCTTTAAGTTTCATCATATATTTTTCATAGCTTGATAGCTAATTTATTTTTAGTGTTGAATAATATTCCATTGTGTGGATGTGCCACAGTTTACTTATCCACTCCCCTATTGAAAAACATCTTGGTTGGTTCCAAGTTTTGGCAATTAGGAAAAAAGATTGCTACAAACATTTGTGTGCAGTTTTTGTTTGGATATACGTTTTCAACTTTTTTGGGTAAATATCAAGGAGCACAATTGCTGATTCAGATGGTAAGACTATGTTTAGCTTTTTAAGAAACCACCAGACTAGCTTCCAAAGAAGCTGTACCATTTTGCATTCCCACCAGCAATGAATGAGAGATCCTGTTGCTCCATATCCTTGTCAGCATTTGGTGTTGTCTTGTTCTAGATTTTGGCCATTCTAATAGATGTCTAGTGGTAGTATATCATTGTTGTTTTAATTTGCACGTCCCTAATGACATATACTGTGGGTCTTTTCATAAGCATATTTTCAACCTGTGTATCTTCTTTGGTGAGATGTCTATAAAGGCCCTTGACACCCTTTTTAATTGGGATTTTATTTATTTTTGAGTTTTAAGAGTTGTTTGAATGTTTTGAGTCGATCTTTGCAGGTATATTTTTTAAAAGATTTCTCCCAGTCATTTAATTTTAACAGCAACCCTAACAAGTAGATTTCTAATATTTTCCACTTTATGTGGATGAGAGAAAGGCAACCCAAAGATTAGTTGTAAGTTACTTTTCTCAAGGTCCCGCAACCAAGAAGTAGCAGGATTAGGATATGAATCCATGTCTACTAGTATACCCTGTTCATAAAATGAAGTAAAATCTAAATTTATGGGTTTCTATTCCAGAGCTATTTTTAACAACTCTCCAAATACAACTTAAATACAATTAAACATAATTGCTTTTAAACAAAAATACGTTCTTATTGATTTTAAAGAGAGAGGAAGGGAGAGGGAGAGAGAAATAGAAACATCGATGAGAGAGAAACATCAACATCAATTGGCTGCCTCATGCACGGCCCCTCTTCAGATGGAGCTCGCAACCCGGGCATGTGCCCTGATCCGGAATCGAACCAACAACCTGTTGATGCATGGGCTGAAGCTCAACCACTGAGCCACATTGGCCGAGCTAAACATAATTTCTTTTTTAGACGATATTTACTCATATATTTTCAATATGTGAAAATCTGCCTCTTCATAGAGATGTATTTTTAAACTACATAATATACAATCAAATATAAAATTTTAGAAACAAACTTTTTAGAAATCTTTGAAGGAAGAGTAAAAAACAAATCCTGTCTATGAACTAAAAGTTCTGGGAATGGAGGAACACAATTTTATGTGCTTATAGCAATTAAGGGAGGCTAACAGAATGGCATTTAAATGCAGAATCGCTCTGTAATATGGCTGCAGGGGAATCTGCCTGCAGTTGGCGACCGGAAGCCAATGGTGATTAATAGGTGGTGCCATGATCCTTGAACGTCTGGTCCCACTTCAATACAGCAGACATCCAGGTTCAATATCAGCTTTATTAACTGGTTTTTTAAAAAAACCTAATTAGATTCACAGCATAAAGCAGCTCCGTGTGAGAGCCCAAGATGTTTAAGAACATGGAGGCATGGCCACTGTGAGCTTTTCAGCTCTGCTCATTCAATCTGGGAAACAAATCAAGAAGCTGTGTCTACAGATGTGACAGAATCTGTTAAATACGCAAAGAGGAAAACATAGGGCGACCTCTGCCTGCAGAATTTTGTTGATATAAGTGGTCAAGTACCAGGATCATAAGTTGCAGGTGTAGGGTCAGACAGGCTGCGGTGACAGCACGGCTGACTCTGTGGGAACTTATGCAGGTTATGGAGTGGCTATAAAAAAAGAACTGAGTGTAGTTCCTATATCAGAGGGCTAGAGTTAGGGTTAGGGCCTATACCAGCTGTGGGCAAACTACTGCCCGCGGGCCGGATACGGCCCATTTGAAGTGAATAAAACTAAAAAAAAAAAAAAAGACCGTATTTATGTAATGATGTTTACTTTGAATTTATATTAGTTCACACAAACACTCCATCCATGCTTTTGTTCCGGCCCTCCGGTCTAGTTTAAGAACCCATTGTGGCCCTCGAGTCAAAAAGTTTGCCCACCCCTGGACAGGGACTCACACAGTCTCCCATTTCAGCAGTGGGATTGATCACAAGCCTATTGATGGTCACCCTGCATCTTCATATTTTAAGGGCTTTAAGTGTGTGTTTTGTGAGCTATATATAGGGAATTAATCTCATTGTACATATTAAAAATGTGAGCCTGGCCAGTGTGGTTCTGTGGTTGAGCGTCAACCTATGAACAAAAAGGTCATGGTTCAATTCCCCATCAAGGCACATGCTTGGGTTGCAGGCTTAATCCCTGGTGAGGGTTGTGCAGGAGGCAGCCGAGCAATGATTCTCTCTCGGGAGGGATTATAACTTTGGAAAGGTCAGACAATTTGTTAACAAATGTAGTTTATAAACGTTTATTTTTTTTGTATCTCCCGCAGTAATTAATGCCATGTTTTAATTATACTTCTTGCTGCATAAATGTCAGCTGATTACTAAAATAATTCCTGCCTTTAACTTATTATGATTATTTTGTGGGTTTGTTATATTGTCCTGGTTATTTCTGGTGTGATGTAATAATGTTAATTAGTGTACTGTTTTCAGAGGGAAAAAAATCACTAAAGATGAATGTAATTGGAAAGCATATCACATTTTAGGCTGGTTATTAGATAGATTAAACTTCATCTTATACTTCATTTTTAGTGTTTATTTTTCCTCCAAATAAGTTCTGAAATTGAGTGCTAATGATTAAAATAACAAGGGCTCATTGTATTTACTACTTTTCTACAAGCAATCATGAATATAAACGACTTACTTAAAAGACCTAAGTTCCATTTATGTTTTTTAACCTGACAACAAAGGGCAGACTCCCTAGTATATTCCACCACGTAATTCATCTTATCTCCGCTTTGGCCTCCTGCCACCCCTTATGAGAAACCAAAATGTATTTTTTATATAATTACTTTTCACAGCAAGTCAGGCTAGAAACTTATTAGTGTGGATGGGTTTTTTTTTATGTGAAAGTCAGGTGCTGACGAAGTGAAGGAAGGAGAAGAAAGAACATTCACAGAGTATTTTTTGTGTGTGTCTGAGACCCGAATACAGGATTTATTGAATCTTTTTCCGTAACTGATGGTGTTGTTTTTCATTTCTATGAAGAATTGATGCACATTCTCTTTCACATAATTTTTAATATTCCAACATCTTTTAAAGTGTAAATTCACTGAAATAACTTGTAAAGAAATATAAAATATAGCATATTGTATGTATGCACTATGCAGTATGAATTTACATGCAATTTTTATTTGATAGTTAAAATTTTTTGGTTAAGTAATATTCACCGCGTACATAATGGGACCTATTTATTTAAACACGCATGCATTTTATTTGCACTTGTGAAAATAAGGTGTGCCTAGATCAGGACTAGTTCATTGAAAAGAAAAGCAACGATCACAATTTGGGGAAATTTAACAAAATTACACAATTCATTATGGCCTCATATTTAACCTGGAGTTTCAGGTGGCAAAAGAGGAAATAGAAGAGCATTTAGATGAATTTATTGTTAGTAGGAAACATACCATTACTTTGGTGTAGGCCATGCTTTTCCTGGACTGAATTTCTCACCTATAACTTTAATTAAAAGCAGGCTCTTTGTGGACTATCTTGTGTATTTTTTTTGACAAGTCGAGTACATTTTGTAATAAAGATAATTACAAAAGATGGAAATATATTTTAAAAAATAAATAAGTAAATGCTCCTCTAATGAAAACATATTTCAATATGTTTAATATTCAAGTAAAATATCTGAAGTATTTTTATTCCATGACCCTTTTGAGGCTCTGTATTTAAAATATGCACTGAATTGTTTTTTGGTTTTCATGGAATGATCTCGTTTTGACATTACAGCAGTGTATCTGTGAAGAGTGTAAGTATTCACTGTTCAGTGACTGCTGTTACATAAAATGCAAATGCAAGTTTATCTAAATGCAGCAATTAGCATAAATATGGTTCGCTGTAGTATGCTTTGGGGGGAAAGTAAACATATAAAGAAGTAAATTTACATTGATTGGCTCAGAGGTACCTCTTGTAATGTGAAAACAATTCAAAACCATTTCCCCTATAATTCAAGTGTTCAGAATGTGGTTCGGTGCAATAGAATTAATGTAATGTACATGGCATTTTAAATTCGTTTCAAAGTGGCAGTACATATTATTGAACTGCCACTAAAACAATCAGCCACAAATTTTTATAAGATGCCTTTGTAGTAGTTCCTGAGAAGATTTAATATTACTGAATCCTTAGCCCAATAAATTATTCCCAAATTATGGAACAGAAAAAGGAAAAGAAAAAGTTGAAAAATAACTCCATATCTGAAACATGGGCCATATTCACTAACTATTGGCTGGGTGACTGAATGATTTAATGAATGAATGGATGGATGCACAAATGGCTTTTCTCTTATTAGTCAGCACACTGTCCTGAGAAAGACTAAGACTGCTAACAGACCTGAACACACAATACAATGTACCTATGATGTATTATAGAATTGTACACCTGAAGTCTATATAATTTTATTAACCTATGGCACCCCAGTAAATTCAATAAAAGATTACAAGCTAGGATAAACTCTTGCATTAGTGAAATTTCTGTGCCCCAGTGCAAGTCAAATAACCCAGGAGGATATAAGCAAATATTTACTTCTGTTGAGTAAAGTGTGAGCCAAAGATTAGGCTCTGCCGAAGACTAGAGACAAGGAACATTACAGATAACTTGCATTCATTCATTCCATCCGCAAATTTAGGTGCTGGAAATGAGACAGGTGGACACCATCAAGGCTTGATTGTAAATATTACTTGGATTGAGCAAAGCCCTAGCACTGTGTCTTACCTTTTATTAGAAAACATTGTTTATGAATATGTTATGGTAGATTTCCTTCCTTCCTTCCTTCCTTCTTCCTTCCTTCCTTCCTTCCTTCCTTCCTTCCTTCCTTCCTTCCTTCCTTCCTTCCTTCCTTCCCTTCCTTCCTTCCTTCCTTCCTTCCTTCCTTTCTTCCTTCCTTCCTTCCTTCCTTCTTCCCTTCCTCCCTTTCTCCCTTCCTCCCTTCCTCCCTTCCTCCCTATTCTGTGTGTGTGTGTGTCATGAAAATTTGTATTGGAGGATAGGGTAGGTTATACAGGGATATACTAGTAATACATTTACTCAGTTGTTTTGTTTGTTTCCCCTTTGATTTATTTATAGGTTCAATGCATGTTGTCTGGGTCTTTGCTCAGACTCAGAGGTGCTGCCATCTTGGATTTTGCTAACTGATGGGCAGAACAGAAGGGAGGGCCAGGCAGCCACTCCTAAGTGCCATCAAACCAAAAAAAAAAAACACTGGCCACTTCCACTTGCCTAAAGTTGACCATCATTTCCATTGCTCTAGGCATTTTTATTACTTGTTTTATGGAAGTCGAACACTAGTCACTTAAGGTTCATTTGAATGTTGTGTTTTGTTATATTATCACTAGAGGCCCAGTGCATGACATTTGTGCCCTGGGGGGTGGGAGGTCCCTCAGCCCGGCCTGTGCCCTCTCTCAGTCTGGGACCCCTTGGGGGATGTCTGACTGCTGGAGCGGCTTATGCGGGTAGTCAGACTTCCCCCGAGGGGTCCTTAGCAGCTGCGAGCCCTGCTTCTGGCTGAGCAGTGCTCCCCCTGTAGGAGCACACTGACCACCAGGGGGCAGCTCCTGCATTGAGCATCTGCCCCCGTTGGTCAATGTGTGTCATAGCGACTGGTGGTTCTGCTGTTCAGTCAATTTGCATATTAGGGTTTTATTATATAGGATGAAATTCCAGGTGTATTGCCTTGTGGTTAGAGAGTGTCATATACACTGTTGGAATTTTAGTATTTGTTGAGATCATGGCCTTGTACATGTAGTTAGATGTCTGTCTATGTGCATTCTCTAATCATTGAGAGATGTTTCTGTTGAAGTCTTAAGTTCAACCTTGGCAATTGTTTTGTTTTCTTAGTAGAAAGGTGAGCCATCATCTCTCACTCTGAAAGTTGTCTATCCATCACTCTGATTCAGGATGTATAATCGTCTCCCCCTGTGACTCGAAGTACTCCCTAGTTTTTAGCACACTGACTAAGACAGCCACATAATTAAATATTAAAGTGTGCTCCTCTTCATGTTACTTGATATTAGAAGTTTTTTCTTAAATTTACAAATGAGGAAACTGAGTCTCAGAGCAGAGAGATGTGCTGCTTAATATAAAAGTCGATCTATTTGACTCCAAACCTCTGCACTAATAATACATAAAAATTAATCTGACAAGATGATATTTATTAAATTTCTCTGCATTTCAAACTCAGAAGGAAATTAATATTGATTTTCTTTAATAATCTTTTAATATATGTCTCAATTTGAGTATGCATGTTTCCCTTAGACAATTTAACTTCAACATTCATTTCATTTTAATTCAGTAATAAACATGATTAAATTTACTATACTACATGGATTGTTGTAAAACACGCATTTTAGTCAAATTAATGTGACGAGGATGCAAAAGAGACTACCAAGTCAAATCAAAATATGCCATAATATTTCATCAGATTCTAAATATTTCATGTTGTAGATATATTAGTGTAGGATTAAATGTCTCAATATCATCATCATATAACAAATCTCTTTATATTTCTTTGAATCTAGGGCAGTGATAAAATTACATAATCAAAAACATCTTAATTATAAAAAAGAGGATATTACTATTGAATTCAAATGATTTATGTATTCTTGGTAACTTTTAAATAGTTAATAGAAGAAGAATTTTTTTATTGTTTAAAGTATTACATATGTCTCCTTTCTCCCCCAGAAGAAGAATTTTTCAGGGAACTATGATTACCTAATTTGTAACCATTCAATATTAGTTGGAAAATATAAATTTCCTTCTCTGAACACACACACACACACACACACACACACACACACCAAATCCTTAATGTTTAAACATGTGTAATGAAGTCAGGATCTTTGCTTTAAAGGATTTACTTTTCTGTTGCACTTAGAATTCATCAAAATCATTTTTATTCTGATTTCATATATCTGTAGAACATCATGCTTTTAAAACAATAAAGTCTAAAATGTATGGAATTTTTTAAAGATAAGTAATAAAAAATAGATGGTATAACACATATTTTCTAAAATTTTAAAGTAATGTCTATAAAATAAGAAAGAGATATGCATGTAAAATAATTATAATTATACAAAAATATATTTTTACATTTTAAATTGTTGTCCTACATGGTGGATTGTTCAACTGTAGTTTCAAATGAGACAGACAACCACAGGCTGTTGAGTATTATTAAGGTAGAATTGTGAAGATTTACTTGCAATTTCTCAACTGTTCTTAGGGATAACAAGCACCTTGACACAAGGTGAGCTTTTGGCTCATTTTGCTGCTATTCCCTTATTTCTATGTGATTCCTATCGTTCCAATATCATATGTGCAAACACAATGTCTTAATATTTTCCTCTCATCTCTACTAAGACCCTGCCTTTCATAAGCATGGTGAAAATACATCTCTCTGTGAACATTAGGAAAAGCAGATACAAGAATCTTTTGAAGTATCTTTGAACCCCTCTGTAAATATAAATTTCAAAATTAAAAGGCTAAAAATATATACAGGATGATGACGTCAGGAAAATGGTGGGGAAGGCAGGTTCAAGGTCCCATCTGCCCATAGAAACATCAAAAAAATGTAATAAAAGCTGTCAGAACTAACTTTGTCAGAAGCTTGGTAAACAGTCAAAGGTTTACAACAGCCAAGTGAACCCTGAACCAAAAAGAAGCTCCATGCAAAGTATAGAAAGTGCCCGAGCTGTGTGGATCAGTGGTTGAGCACTGACCCATGAACCAGGAGGTCAACGGTCAAGTTCAGTCAGGCCACATGCCTGAGTTTCAGGCTCGATCCCTATTAGGGGGCTGATTGACAATTCTCTCTCCTCATTGATGTTTCTGTCTCACTCTCCTTCTCCCTTCCACTCTAAAATCCAGAGAAACATATTTTCAAAAAGGGGCATAGAAAGTATTGTGGAACTTCTACGTGTCCTTGCTTCCACCTCCCCCGACTCACATGGTGTCAGTCTTGAAAATGGCAGCCCACATTGCCAGTGTGGGATCCTGATTCGTGGTTCTAGAGGAAGCAGAGCAAACCTTCCTCACAGATTATTGTGGTGACTTTTCCAACTTCTGGTGGGAGAGAGGTGGGGCTCCCTGAAAGATGGGGGTGAGGCTCTTGCCTGTGTTTCAGTTATCTTAGAACTCGTTGCAGGAAAGCAGTGGGCATTTCTTGAAAAGCTGTAAGATGAACCAACAACTCATAGATGCCAGGGGTAACCAGTTATGAATGAGACATGCGATAGACTGCACAAGAGCTGTGGAGTACTTTGGGATGCTAGGGAAGGCTGTGGTAAACATTTAGTGAATGTGGTGTTATTACGTAAAACTAGAGGCCTGGTACACGAATTCGTGCACAGGTGGGGTTGCTCAGCGTCCTTCGGGGATTGGGCCGAAACGGGCAGTCCAATGCCATCTGCTGCTTCTGCCTGCCACTCCCACTCATCCCGCCCCGCTACGCCTGCCTCAGGCTTGCGCCCAGTCAGTCCTGATCAGGAGAGGCTTGCGCGCCAACATCACAGCTGCACCCACCAACCTTGAGCACTGCGTTTGGCGCCCATCCTGAGGGCGGTGGGGTAGGCGGGACACCATCAGCCCTCCAGGTGGTCAGTGGGATGCCCTTGCTGGTCCTGGATCCAGATCCATCCCCCTGAAGTTCGCGCTGGTTGTCGGGAGCCACCTGGGGGTTGCTTTTATATAGTATCTTTCTTGTGGAACGTCTAGGGAGGGCGGGCAGCCCTGGTGCCCAAAGCCAACCTCCAGGAGGCTAGCTGCGCTGTCAGGATCATGCTGGTGGTGCTGGTCTGTTGGTGACTGGTCTGTTCTCCGGAGATTGGACCTGTAGGACTACTGAGGGAGTGAATGGCTGCCAACGTGCTGGTGGGCCACTGGATGGGTTGGTCAGCTGAGCGGCACTCCCTCTGTGGGAGCGCACTGACTACCAGGGGGCAGCACCTGCATTGAGTATATGCCCCCTGGTGGTCAGTGTGCGTCATAGCAACTGGTCGATCGGTCGTTCAGTCACTTAGGCTTTTATATATCTCTAGATAAGGGTTACTTGAACACAAGCACAGTGATATCACTCCAATCTGATAGCCAAGACGGGTACTCAGTGACTAAAGGGGCAGGGGTCATAGGCATTGTGGACATGCTGGACATGGGGATGACTCATGTCCCAGGAATGAGGAACAGGATGGCGCAAGATTCTATGCTCCTCAGAATGGTGTGCATTATCATGCTAAGCAAAATAAGTCCGTCAAACAAAGGACAAATAGCACATGATCTCACTTATATGTGGAATCTAATGAACAAGATAAACTGACAGACAAAATAAACCATAGGCATGGGAGCACAGGGCACACTGACAGATCTCAGAGGGAACGGGGGAGGGAGGGTGGGAAGTGATGAACCAAAGAATTGTCTGCATATACGCATAGTCCAGGGGCACAGACAATAGACAGGTGAAAGCCTGCGTAGGGTGGGAGCCGGGTGGAGGGGGGAAATGGGGGGCATCTGTAATGTTCTCAGCAATAAAATACATTTTTAAAAAGAATGGTGTGGCATTCACAAGAAGGGAGGTAATGAGTCAGTTATTATGTAAATCCAGCGCAATGCTGGGCAGAGACTTAGAAACCAAATTGCCAAGTTCAAGTGAGAGGCTTCAAAATCCGTGTGATCAGGACTGCAGTTCGCTGAACTCATTCTTATTGAGTATGTTTGCTGTGCATTGGGGTGTGCAGATGCAGCAGACAGGGCCAACATGTTAATATCTTAGTACAGCTCTGTCTTTGTTACAAGTGTGAAACCAGAAAGAGAGGGAGAGAAAATAGAGAGAGTTCAGTCACCCCCTAATTTCTTGTTCATGCTCTTTATGAATTTTGTACTTTTTCCTAAAAGAATTAATAAAGCTCCAGCTATTCTTATAACTATGCAACACGTTTAGAAAACTTTCAATACCATCTTACCACATGTTACCACTGAAAACACACACCCACATTCACTTACATTGTTTTAATTTTTTTTTCTTGAGATGTTACGGGGCGTGTGATCATGTAATCTTGTTTGATTTATGAGGACTTGATGCACCACTGGTCAAAATAAACCAAAAAAGGTCATTAAGAATATGACATAAGGCACGGGTTTTGCACTATCTCCTAGGACAAAAGAAGCAAAAGCTGTTTTCCTAGCATCTCTGAAAGTACAGAAAGCAACTGCCGCAACCACAACACCCTTACTAGTTACCAAAGGATATATTGGCTATTATACGCTCTTTCATATACTCCTGGGCACCATCCCTTCACAGGAGTGGTCCTTGTAACTTGTTATTAATAAGCAGAGGGAGTGATTATAGAGTCTATTGAAAATGAAATCAAAGAAAACAGGGGCAAAAATCTGCCCCTGAAAACAAACAACACACACACACACTTTTCAGTGACTTCCTAGAGTTCAAGGAATATACAAAGCCATCTCATACTGTTGTGTTAGGTGATTTTGATATAAATTCTCTACTATCCACTATTCTATACTAATTACCTGGGATCTCAGAGACATTCAGGGCCCCCTCCTTAGAATTCTCTTTGGTCCCTATTATTTGCTTCTTTGTTTGTTTGCTTGTTTGTTTGTGTTGCCATGTCTTTAACAATCTCTCAACACTTTTGAAAATTTTGCTCCAGCACAATGGTTTTTTTTTTTTTCTGTATTTTTTAAGTCTCTGAAAATGGCATTTCAGCAATTTAGTTTAATTAAATATCTCTATATAGAATTTCAGGAATAGATGATTCAAAAGTATATAAATTAGTCATAAATAGTGAAGAAGCATTTTCTTGCCCCCCCCTTGTCTTCTCTGCACAGTGGACTTATTGATTCAGGAAATAAACAAGCAATCAAACATTTTAGATCAATATTTTTATGAGTATATTTTAAAGCTGTGTGAAAGGAAAAAAAACCCTCAGTGTAGAACTTTATACCAAGAATCTCTCTCTCTCTCTCTCTCTCTCTCTCTCTCTCTCTCTCTCTCTCTCTCTCTCTCTCTCAATCCTAATCTGAGAATAGTTGAGAGGGCGAGGGAGAGAGAGAGAATGAGAAAGAGAGAGAGACAGGGACATCAATTTGAGAGAGAAACATTGATTGGTTGACTTTCACATGTCCCTGAACTGGGGTCAAACTGACAACCTTTCACGGCATAAGATGATGCTCACCCAACTGAGCCACTCTGGCTGGGCAAGAATAAACCATTTCGATGTCTTTACTCCTGTCCTATAATAAGAAAACCTGGACACGGGAAGTTTAATGACTTTTCCTGGACATGTAACTGAACTGGGTGCATATTTCAGGGCAAACTACTGAAATATGGAGGGATGGGATGTTCAGAGAGATAGAGCAACCGATACCTGTTTAACCGGAACAGAAGTTGCTGGAGCCATACAACGGTGGGAACACTTACTAGCCAATCATAATTTTGACCAATTGCTGGAGTCTGAATGTGGATGAGGCTGACAGTGAGAACCTCTGGGAAGTCACCGTTTAAGCAGGACCTTTGAACTTTGGTGGATTTTCTCTCTAGGTTCTTACCATGAAGAACCGGCACCATGGTGAGAAGGGTAATTATTTGTAAGATATACTCTGAGCCTTCTCCACAACGAAGGGTTGCTCTTCAGAAGAAAGACTTCCTGAGCTATCTCCCTGTGGGGGGAAGAGCTTCCCTCCCAGGCCAGGACCCTCCAGCTTTTCTGCCCCATCTAACAGGGCATCTTAACTAGTGGTGGGGCTTTAAGAAATTATAGTGGAAACACTGCAGCTGGGGGCAAGGGTAGGGAACAAGGGAGACAAACATACAGAAATCTGTAACCCTACCAGCCGTGGGCAAACTACGGCCCGCGGGCCGAATCCTGCCGTTTGAAATGAATAAAACTAAAAAAAAAAAAAAAGACCGTACCCTTTTATGTAATGATGTTTACTTTGAATTTATATTAGTTCACATAAACACTCCATCCATGCTTTTGTTCCGGCCCTCCGGTCCAGTTTAAGAACCCATTGTGGCCCTCCAGTCAAAAAGTTTGCCCGCCCCTGCCCTAGACTCTAGGAATCATTCATGAAGGTCATACCCGAGATACAGGCTCCGTAAAGACCTGAGATTTAACTGGAGGATTATGGGATGCTACTGATCCCCAAGCTTTGCCTCCACACCGACCTGGCTCTGGTGTAATAGCAGGGGTTATAGCTGATAGGCCTGTACAACCCAGAATCTCTCTGGAGAGAAGCATTAGGCAGGATGGGTGACTTATCCATTGGGGTCCAGCCCGTGAAAGAATCCTGTCATATGAAACCATCGGCAGCAGTAAGACCCCCGTTGTCCTCTCTGGGCCTTGAGACTTTCTTTTTAAAAAGACCCTCCTGTGAGGCTTTTTCTTTTCTTAAAGAAGCAATTGGGGATGTTTGATGAGCTCTTATAACTGTGGCTTCCTTCCACCCCCTCCCCCCAACATGTCTTACCATCATGCAGTCAACAGTGAAATGTATAAATGCCCATAAATGATCCTTGTGTTGTGAAAATTGCCACAGAAGACAAGCAATTATGTGGGGGAGTGCATTAAGGAACACTGTTTTGGTTACTTTCAGAGCCTCGGCTTCATTCCGAGTGTTGAACTCAATTTGCATTGTACTCAGAACATTGATCCGAGTAAATATTTATTTGCATTGTCTCAGCAGGCAATCGCAAAGGTCATATTTTAACGCCTCATGCAGGCGAAAGGAAACGTCAGATAGGTATTTTGGCTGGCCTCTGCCATTACAAAATAGACTCAGGCAGGTGTGGAGTAATCGGAGCATATGAGAAGGGGCCTTGTAAACAAGAAATTGCATCACAGGCATATTGTACTGGCTTTATCTCATGTGATCATCCAAACAGTGGAGAGAAGGCAACAGTTATATCCTCATTAGGGGCTGGTAAGGGAAAGCCCAGAGAAGGTGAGACTTGTCTGCGTTCCCATGGCTAAGAAGAAGCTCAGCAGCCCCTTGACTTTAGACACAGATAAAGGGAGAAAGAAGATGTGTTATATACTTATAATTAAATATAATTCAGCTCACCCGGCTAGTGTGGCTCAGTGGTTGAGTGGCAACCTATGAACCAGGAGGTCAGGGTTTCAATCCCAGTCAGGGCACATGCCCAACTTGCAGGCTGGATCCCAAGTAGAGGGCTTGCAGGAGACAGCCGATCAATGATTCTCTCTCATCATTGATGTTTCTATCTCTCTCCCTCCTTCATCTCTGAAATCAATAAAAATATATTAAAAAAAAAAACAACACACAACACTGAACCTTCAGTGTACCCACATCCAAAGGCCTCTGCTGTGTGTTCACAGAGCACTTTGGTCATGAATGTTTTCTAATTATTGCGCTATTACAGATTAGATATTCTAGTAAGCTCGGAACTTCTACAAGGTAGCCGCCAAAGCTACCGACCTCTTCATCTAGCATCTGATGGGTTTATTAAATATCTCCTCAATTCAAGAAGGGGGTTACCTGCTCATGAATTCCCCCACAGGCAAGTTTGAACTCAGAATTACTAAAGTGTTTCCAGGGTATTTAGAATGGAAATGGGATTCATCAGTCACTCCACACACACATATAAAATGAGATAGTATTAGAATACTCATTTTACAGATGGGGGAAACAGGCGTTAAAGAAATAATCTAAGCTGCTTTATTTACACAATTCATACCTAGTAAAAAATGGACACTAGGCAAGCTGATTCAGAGTAAATTGCATCTTCATATATATGGTGCCCACCCACCTACCCACCCCAAAAAGTATACACACTTTCACAGCTGATAACTCACTTAATTTTCACTCATTTTTCAGCTTTAGTAAACACTGACTCTATAACCATTCGAAGTGTGTATACATGTTTTGGGACACTTTATATATAAACTTTTCATCTTTCAGCGTAATTATTTTCCATGTACTGCTTTAATTGATGTAGAACTTATTATTACCAACAACTATGAGACTTTTACAAATGAAGACCTTTGTTAACTAGATTTAATGTGGTGACCATTTCACAATATATATGTTTATGGATCAGAATGTTGTATACCTGAAGCTAATGTAATGTTATATGTCAATTATATCTCAATTAAAACAGATACCCAGAGAAGTGACTTGCCCAAAGCCATATTCCCAGTGTGAGTGCAGGAACCATCACTTTATTTTTTTATCTTCTCTGAATCGAAATCCTAGGCTTTTTGCACATGCCATATATGTAGTGGTAAGCATTTTATTGTCCAAGGCATTATCATTGATAGGTATGCAAATATAATACAGTACTTAGTCTTGCAGAACTCACAGTGTAGTATGTCTACATGCAATCACTTTTCTATGTGAATATGATGAGTGTATGTGTGTGTGTGTGTGTGTGTGATTATTTAGAGTGATAATTATTTTCTTTCATATGGGAGATTGATGTCTTTAATTTGCTCATGCTGAAGGGACAACACATTGTTACCTCTGTATTTATAAATGATTTCTTTTTTCCCCCCTTGTCCTGTTTCCACATGGTTTCCTGACTCCTATCAGAATCCGTGTCCTTTATGAAACATTATTCTCTTGGTGTTTCTGCTCTGTGAGTTATTATTCCTAGCGGCCATCCAAACAATTCTACCAAGTGTCACATTTCGCCTAAATTGATACTAAAGCCGTTTAGCACAAGCTAATTAAAATTTGGATGTCCTTCATGAACACGCCACATGACTGATGGCGATGAGTTCCATCATCATTACAGAGTACATTACGTTTGTCGATGTGCTTTGCAAAGCACTCCAGAGCCATTTATTATGTTTCCATGACCAAGTCGTCTAATACATTTATTCTATTGAAGAAGAAGAATGATTGAAACAATATCAGTGTAGCAGGATTTTGAACTCCAGTCTACATCTCTACTAACTTCTTCTCCTCCCCCTTATCCTTCAGTTTTACTATCTTCTTATTCTTGCAGATAGAGTATAGAAAACATGAGCCATTTCCTGGGAATAAGATAATAACACATGTCAAACACAATTCACTGTGTCTGAGAGATGAAATGAAACTTTGAGGTCAATTTCAAATTCTTTTTTTTTTAATGAAGATTGCATTCCTTCTATTAATCTCTTTTAAAGACATCACAACTTAATCTGAGGAGATATTGACTGGAGACAGTATCTGGAAATAGTGACTGGCGAAAAGGATACAGAGTTTAAAGTAGAAGTTTCTTTTCTTTTTCTTGACAGTATTAGTTTGCCATCCTCCCCACACTCTGCAAGTGTATGATTGATCAAGCACTCATAAAACTGAGTTGAAGAGAAACTTGGTCTTTGGCTCCATGTCATAAATACCCTCAGAATTAACAAGTTAACTCTTCCTAGAGCCATTGAGTAATTTGTAAACTTAGATGAAAATTTAATCATTTTTAAAAAATGGGCTGTAGAGGCCCTGGTTGGGCAACTCAGTTGCTAAGAGCATTGTCTCCATACACCAAGGTTGTGGGTTTGATCCCCGGTCAGGGCACATACAAGAATCAACCAATGAATGCATAAATAAGTGGAGCAACAGATCTCTCTCTCTCTCTCTCTCTCTCATCAATCTTTTTTTTTTTTTTGAAAGATAGGCTATAGAGTCAAACTTGGCTTCAGTTTAGTCATGCATACAATGGAGACAATAATAATATCAAGTCCTAGGAATATTTTGAGGATTCTACAAGATACTGTACGTAAAAGGCTTAGCACAATTCCTAGAGCTTAGTGAAAATTAAGTAGAAAGAGGGATGCTGAAGATGAGAGAGGAGGCCAGGAACATTTCACAGCATATTCCCTCTAGTTGTTGGCTGGTGCTAATGCGCTAGCCAGTGAGGCCAAGTACAAGGTAGGCCAATCCTCGCTACAGGTCTGTGTACTCTGTGTACAGTTGCAAATATCTAATCAAGACTTTTCTAGGTTTCTGCAAAGTCCTTTGGAATAAAGTCACTTCCTTCGCTCTTATTCTAAAAGCCTCCTTTATCCCCTCCCCAAATCACCATTGCCTGCAGAATAGGTAAGAGAGTTGAGAATCTGCCTATGAAAAGGAGTAATGGAGTTCGTTTGCAGTAGTTGGAGGTAGGGAAAAAGCAAAATGCTCAACTGCATAGGCCAGGCCAAGTTCCAGAGTTGCTCTGCAATGACCCTGCAATTGAAGCGCTCGGCAGTCACACTCTGATGTGGTAGGTTGGTCTTCTATCTATCTGTTTACTTATTTACCCCCCTTCC
>NW_006282381.1:2787134-2787759 GCF_000327345.1 Myotis davidii
CCTACACTGCCATAAATGTTGTATTGTACAGTTAACTGATCTCCAAGATTCTTTTCCCACATGGTTGCCCCCTGCTCTCTAGTAAAACCTCTTAGCTTGCCAAGTGTATTTTTGTTTACATTCACACAGTTCTCAGCATTTCCTGGAGAGCCAACCACCACTCTTACTACCAGAAAACAGATGTATGTAGCTAGAACTTGTGTTGGGGAAATACCCAAGGAACGCAGTGACAGATACAGTTGCATGCAATGATGTCCTTTATGTATGGTCCTACTAAATGTAGAGGAATGAGGAAGAACACAATAAGGCCATATGTATGTTTTAGAATGATGCAAGCTTTACAGGTTATGCCTATAACGCGCTCAGGTAGCCATGTAATCTGGTCTATTTTATTTTAAACCTGTGCCTCCAATATTACCTCTGCTCTATATTTTCACTTGCAATGAACTATCATGTGCTCCTGGCCAAAAGGTGCAAGCAAAGAAAACATTATTAGTCTCATTAAGAAAACATGGAAATTAGACTAATGGCACCTGTTGCTCCAAAACTGTAATGAGGTGGAAAGCCTGGACCGGGAAAGTTAGAAGGCGGGACAATGAACTTCCAAGGGCAAGAAATGTTCCAA
>NW_006282381.1:2788624-2792816 GCF_000327345.1 Myotis davidii
ATGATTCTCTCTCATCATTTATGTTTCTATCTCTCTCTCCCTCTCCCTTCCTCCCTGAAATCAATAAAAATATTTTTTTATAAAAAGAAAAGGAGGCAATTTACAGAGAGATTGGGCTGAGAAAATTGAAAGGACCTCAGATTTAAATCCAATATCCAGCATATTTATGTTATTTTTTTAAAAATCAAACTTTAAAAATTTGGCTTGTGTTGGACTTTTACCTGATATTCCACACCTCTATCCCAAGTGGCCATTCAGGCAAATTATGTCAGGAAAAGCCAGAGTGCGATGGAAATGCCATCATCTATTTCTAACAATTGGCAACTAATCCTCCGCAACACAAAAATAGGCATAGAGACCATTGGATGACCCTCATCGTCAGGCATTGGCATGGAAGTATCAATTTTTAAATCTTATTTCCAAATAATTCTAAGTTGGGTCTTTGAGCATGAAGATCCATATTGGAGATAATTGCAGTGAACTGGAGTTGTTTCTTGGGAGATGAGATCCTATCAGTGTGGTGATTGACAGTAAATTATAGTGGTGTTGATGACAGATCTATAATTACATTACAAATATTTATCTCCGGGAAATCCTCTCTGAATTGCTTATCGTAATGGTACAATTTCTCTTCCCCTCCTTCCTTTGCTAAGATCTGTTGTGATTGACATCAAATTTCCAGTCTAAAAAAACCCCCACAAAACTAATTAGATTAAAACTTGGATAATAAATGGTCACCTGATCTAAAGGCAGATCTTCTTTCTGTTTTTATGAAGTTCCTGTCCAAGAAGAATAGAAAATGCAGGTAGAAACGGCATCTTGCTAAAATCCACCTATGTGGACTTCCTCAGAAGTTTCTTCAGCTGAATACTTGCCTAGGCAGACATCTGTTAAGCACTTTCACAATTCAGCATGCATTTGAGTTCCTGGCCCATGTGCTGGGCACCAGGGGAGTTACTGAGAACATAATGATAAGTTAATTTTCAAGCTCCCTTGATCATATGAAATAGATATCAAATTCTATCAAATGATCTCTTAAGCCAGTCTTTCCTTTGATATCCAATTGTATCACTCTAACCAGATCTTCAACTGTTTGCCTGGATTATTGCACCAGCCTCTTGACTGGCCTTCACGCCTCCAGTTGACAGGTTTTGCTACTGTAGTTAGAGCATGTATGGTCATTTTGGCATAAATATCTACACTTAAGAGGTCAGATGGCTTTTCAGATAAAATTCTAACTTCCCATTCTGACCTCTATCAAAGATGTGATAAGAATCTACTGTGTGCCCCTCCTGTAGTTAACAGAAAGCATGACTACCCCATAACAGGGTAACCATTTTCAATCCCATTGTGCAGGAAAAAATGCTTATAGTTGTACTTACCACGTCTTACCACCTCATGGTGCATCCCTACAACAACATCATGGTCTGGGCAAAGTTATTATGTTACTGTTAGAGATGAGAAAACTGAAGAACACACAAAAATCATCCCAGCTGGGCCAGTGTGTTGAGCATTAGCCTCTCAACTGAGAGGTCACAGTTAGATTCCTGGTCAGGGCATATGCCTGGGTTGCAGCTCTATCCCCAGTGCGGGGCTTGCAAGGGGCAGCTGATTGGTGGTTCTCTCTCATCATTGATGTTTCTATCTCTCTCTCCCTCATTCTTCTTCTCTGAAATCAATAAAAATATATATATTTTTAAATCATCCCAAATTGCACTGCTCTCCATCACTATTTAAATGCAGGTCAACAGATTCCTAAATCCAGGTGCCATTTGCTTGTGACATCTGTACTTCGTAGAGAGAAAATCAGAGGACAAGAAAAAAAAACAAACACATACATATTATTGTTTGTTTGTATTAATGGACATTTAAAACTCGGACTCTTTTTTTTTTTTGTCTGTTTGAAAAAGGTCTGAATAAATATGAAATCCAAATAAATCTCAGTGTGGCATGTATGGTCTTGAGAATACCCAGGGACAGTGACAGGAAGGAAGTCACCAATGACAAATCAGCGAGGTTATGCTTGCAGCTGGGTGCGTATGGTTTGGCAAAATATATTCTTAACCATTTTGCTTGGTTATTGTCATTTCTTCCGAGAAACCAATGCTATTGGAGAGGGATGACAGCGGTGACCTGGCACCCATGATTGCACTGTGAGCAGCAAGTGCTTTCCGTAGATGTACTTTTAAAAACTGCAATTTCCTCTCCAAGCACAGAGGTCATGCAATTCTCTGAATAGTCGGGCAAGGGCCAGGGCACACTGGCGGATGCTGTCCCTTCTGCACACTTGGGAAAACTAGGAAGTTGTTGGAGACAGCCACTGGAGGCTCGGTGATTACTTTGCAAGAACTAGTCCCTTTAAATTAGAAACTAATGCGATTCTTTCAGCACTATTGTTTCGCACTGTCTGCAGGTGGCAGGAGATGGGCCACAAAAGGAATTTGATTTCATTTATCATTAATTTTTAATTTGCTGTAGAGCCATCTTCAAAGATCTCTTTGTAGTTTTTCATATTTTTTTTTCTTGGTGTGGGAAATGACATTCCTTCTTGATTACCAGTCCAGCAATTAGAAGTGATTATTTATTGCAGATGTACCTATCCCAGCATGCTTTAAGCAGACTTACTGTGAGTCTGTAAGGGGAGAGACATATGTGTTCTGTGCCTCCTAATCTGAAAATGCCGAGTGTTTTAAAGCTTGACAATAATAATTCAACTTAAGACAAATGAATTTTCCCTAAATTTTTCTCCTAAAATATGACATTAAGGCCTGGCCGGTTTGGCTCTATCGTTAAGTGTCAACTTAAGAACCAGGAGGTCATGGTTTGATTCCCTGTCATGTACAGATCAGACTCAGAAAAATCTACCCTGCAGGATCTTTACGGCCTGCCAAAGTGACCTGCTATTTCTAGTTGCCTCTTCTATATTTCTTATGATACTTCACAAATTCCAGCATTCATTATCTCTTACAGGAACTATTCTAATTGGTTGCAAACTGGACTGTTGCTTTGGGTTTTGACACATACGGACAATTTCTCCACACCTCCACTAGAATGGTGCTTCTAAAAACAGAGATCGATCTTGCCAGTTCTCTGCTGAAAGTCTCTCAGAATTTCTGTGCTGGTTACATTTCTCATTGTTAAGAATAAAGTCCTGCTTGGCCAGTATGGCTCAGCTTTTGATCATTGACCCAGGAACCAAGAGGTCACTAGTTCGATTCCCATCAGTGCACATTCCCTGGGTTACAGCTCAATCCCCAATAGGGGGTGTGCAGGAGGCATCTGATCGATGATGTTCCTCTCTCACTGATGATTCTATCTTTTTAAAAAATATATATTGTATTGATTTTTTACAGAGAGGAAGGAAGAGGGATAGAGAGTTAGAAACATCGATCAGCTGCCTCCTGCACGTCCCCTACTGGGGATGTGCCCTCAACCAAGGTACATGCCCTTGGCCAGAATTGAACCTGGGACCCTTCAGTCTGCCGGCCGACGCTTTATCCACTGAGCCAAACCAGTTAGGGCTGATGTTTCTATCTTTACCTCTCACCTGTCTTCTCTCTCTGAAAATCAATAAAAACATATTTTAAAAAAATAGCAAATCCTTTGGCTTCTGGCTCTGGGCCATCTACTTTTGTCTCTTAACATCATCTCCTGCTCTGCAGTGAATCTGAATATCTCTGCCCGTTCCAAGACACAAGGTTATTTTCTGCATTTTATTTATCTTCATGGTACCAGCCTTTTGTGTTACATTGTAAGGAAACCAGAGTCAAATTTGTTAAAGGAAACAGAGGTTCTCATCAGAAAGACGGTAGAGTTTCGGACTGAATTGAAGGTTCAATAGCCACACAATACTCAGGGAGAAATGACTGCTTTCTACAAAGATGAGAATCCTGCCAGATCTCCCCCTGGCATGAATCCCTGCCTCCCACTGCCTGCTGGCATTGCCCTGTTCTGCTCAACACTGGCTTCTCCCCTATGGTGTTGAGATGCAGAGCTGCCAACACATACAGAACATCACAGTCCTAAGCTTCTGTTACTAGAAATGGTGACTGTCTTGCAAAGTTCTATTTAAAAGAAACACCACACAAAAACCAGAAAGTACTCGAACTGACCCATTTGAACCCATGAGTGGTCTCTTAACTGGATTAATTATCAGTGAGGAGGGCAAGATATTAGAAAAAGTTGGGAGATC
>NW_006282381.1:2792865-2794189 GCF_000327345.1 Myotis davidii
GGTTTACGGAAGTCAAGAGAGAAGGAGCAGTGACAGAGTGAGAGAAGGGCTTATGCCCTGAAGAGGTATATTCCTCTTATTCATCTAGAGAAGCTCTGTAGGTGTCACCCCACACAGACACCTTTCTCACATCCAGACCCGTCAAGCAAGCTTAAATCTCTCCTCTTCTAGTCACAGATAATTTTCTTTTTTGTCACTACTTGGTAACTTCTGTTTTCTAAGAATAGAATGAATTTTTGGAATGGAGAGAGGAAAAGAAACTGGGTTACAATATTTCTGTCTTTCAATTCATATATACATGTCGAACGGGCTTGGTCTGGGAGGAAGATGATACCAAATTTATAGCAAGTTTAATTTTTGTATCTTTTTGTAATGTGTTTAAATATGCATAGTTTAGCTATTACAATTTTATTTTTACTCTTCCTCGTTATACTTGGTGCCATAACTTAAGCATTCTAAGCTATTAAAAATATTTATGAATATTTTTAATGACCACTAGTATCCCATCACATAGTATACTTAAATTTCCCATGTTGCTAAAAATATATTTATACTTAATCACATTTTTAAAATAATAGGTAAACTTTTTTGGGTCAAGGGATTATAATATTAAACTTTTTCCCTGGACATACGTTTATTGAGTCAGTATTGCAGGGTCAAAATATGTGCATATTTTAATGTTCTGGATTCATATTGACAAATTTTATAATGTACAATATTGGTCATAGTATTTAAATTTTTTTGTGTTGCCATGGACTTGCTAGAATTTCTGTATTAGTCTTTTAAGCAATGATGGGATGGCATTTATTTTCATACAAGGTTTTTATACATTTTTCTGAATTGCACATGTCCATGACCATATCAAATGACATTTCAGTATATTGTTTATACTAGTCATTGACACAAACAATAGTAATGTTAAGCATATCTGGAATTGTTTTATTAATTTATTAACATATTTAGTGACTAACGTTTCTTTTCATTGTTGGTTTTTATATAAATATTTCACTACTAAAGTTTTCAAAAAACTCTCCATATAAAAATGATCTACTTTAAAGACAAAATGGCCAAATTTATTCTTCCTGTAATTATAGTTGTGTGTTTTTAAACCCATGGATCAGTTAGGAGTTGATTTTCTTGTGGAGAACTATGTAAAACAGCATCTATTTGTATACAGTTGTGCATGGCACATGAGTATTGCATAAATTGGGGCAGTATTTTCCCTTCCCTCCACCCACTGCCCTTTGGCAACCATTAGATTATACTCTATATCCATGGGTTTGTGTCTGTTTGTTTGTTCATATTTTATAGATTCCACATATAA
>NW_006282381.1:2794346-2807558 GCF_000327345.1 Myotis davidii
AGCCTTCTTTGTCTGTGTCCATTGGCCATCTGTATGTGCTTTTTGGAGAAATATCTATTCGGGCCCTCTGCCTATTTTTAAAATTGGATTGTTAGTCTTTTTGACATGGAGTTGTGTGAGTTATTTATATAAATTGGATATTAAGCCCTTATTGGATATATTATTTGTGAATATATGCTCCCATTCAGTAGGTTGTTTTTTTTTCGTATTGTTGATGGTTTTCTTCTTACTGTGCAAAAACAATTTTAGTTTGATGTAGTCTCATTTGTTTATTTTTTCTTTTGTTTTCCTTGCTGGAAAAGTCGTATGCGGGAAGATACTGCTGAGACCCATGTCAGAGAGTTTGCTGCCTATGTTTTCTTCTAGGAGTTCCATGATTTCAGGATTTACATTTAAGTCTTTAATCCATTTTTGGTTTAGTTTTGTATATGGTATAATAAAGTGGAATTATATTTTACTCAGGAATGATTTTATATAATTATAGAATGAGATAGTCTAATGCTCTGTTTGAATTTTGTCCACAGAATTCTATCTTAAGAATGGGAGGGATTAGAAGAGCTAAAGAAACAACATGGACCAGACTGTCAAATCTCAGATGGAAGGTGGGGGCGGATGGGTGAGTGGGAAGAGATGAACCAAAGAACTTCTATGCATACATGCATAATCCATGGACACAGACGATAGGTGGTGAAGGCCTGGGGAGGTGGGGGAGGGCTACAAGAGGTCAATGGGGAAACAGGAGGCAAATGCAATGCTTTCAACAATAAAGATTTTTTTTTAACAATGAAGAAAGAAAGAAACAGCCTGGTGAAGAACTAAAGAAAGAGCACAGGCATGGGAGAAGGAGGAAGAGAAACCTCTTCCTGTTCTGACCCTTAAACAATCACTTCTTTCCTTGGGGCCGAAATTTCTTCATAGCCAATACAAATGAATTATGATGATGACTAACGTGTTGCTTTCTGCTAAAATATTTTATGGTTCTATATGGATAATACTTCTTGGCAAATTATATGCAGCAGAAAAGGGCTCGAGGAGATACCAAACAAATGTGTTCATTGCCTGAAATGATCACTCTACCAGGATCTATGCCAAAGTGACGGTTTTCTGGAGAAATTTCTGAGAGCTCTGGTGTTAGTTTCCTAGGTCTGCGATAGCAAAGCATCTCACACTGGGTGGCTGAGAACAACAGGAATTCAGTCTCTCACAGTTCCCAGGTGACATGTCAGAAGTTGAGGTTATGCTTCCTCTGAGACTCTGGGGCAAATCCTTTCTTGCCCCGCCCCCCCAGCTTCTAGTGGTGGCCACTGACCTTTGACATTTCTTGTCTTCTGGGTATGCCACATGGTGTTCCCCCTCTATGTCTGTTTTCCTATGGCCTTCCCTCTTCTTATAAGAACACAAAATCCTATTGGATTAGGGCCCACCTTAAGGACCTTATTCTCACTTGAATGCAGCTCCGAAGACCCTCTTTCCAAATTAAAGGGACATTCATTGGTTCCAGTAGTTAGAACTTTAATCTGTCTCTGGGTGGTACAATTCAACTCATAAGCCCCTCCATCTGTATTTTAGTAAATTAAAGATGCTCCGTTGTCTCATTTCCAGGGGGAAGGGCCAAGATTGAGCCTGGGAGACTATGCACAATGACTCCTGCTCGGCATTGGGAACCATCCAATGCACAAGTGGCCATTCTTGGCCTGCGTTCCTTACACAGAGAACCTCATAAGTGGGAGAGGGATGCGGATGATGATGGGACTGAGAAGAGAAAACATGTCGGAAGGGAAATGGAGAGGTTAGGGATTAACTTCTAATCCCATTCCTGTCATTGTAACGAAGGAAAATTAACTCCTTAATTAAAATAAATGGGAATTAATTGGTCAGTGTCTTACAGCTTATAGAAGGTAGCGAAGGATTTAAATGTATTCAGCATTACAAGACTTTAAATCTATATTCTTAATTGAAGCGCTCTACCTGAATTATTTAATATCTCTGAGCTTCGGGTGCCTTATCTATACAATGGAATAGTAATCTTCTGCTTCAGAGGATCATGGGGGCGCGGTGGAAGGGGTGCCCGACACATGATGAAAGCTCCATAAATACCACATTTACTGGAGGATTCTTATGCTATTTCCCAAATGTGACTTCTTTCATCTTTTCCCATCAGACTGGTGGGTCCTTCAGGGTAAGGACATTAATGACTGAGCCTCTGACATACAGCTCAGTCCCTGAAATATAGTTAGCACCAAGTTAGAAGTAATTGAATGACTGGATAAAAGAATAACAATTTGGCAAACTGTCCACAGAGTTTCCAAATGGCCAGACACAGAATTACACCCGTAGTCAGGAAGAGTCCAAAGTGCTATTGTCTGTCCCAGGAATGGACTGAATGTGAAGGCAAAGATAAGAAGACCACACATGACTGTAAAAAGTTGCATGGATACCAGAAAACTAGTATGTAAACCGCAGAGAGGCGAGGCTGGGCTTTGGGAAGGCTCATCCATTGAACGTCTGTCTGTGGAAGCCCTAGGACAGAGGTGTCTTGGTATCAGTTTCCTTCCATCGTGCAGCTTAATTAGACGCAATGCTAGGAATCGCCACCCTATTTGACCCTCTGGAGTATTTATGGTGCCACTGCTCCTCTTCCATTAATGTCCATGCACGTGAACTCAATCTGCAGAGGCACCACAAGGTTATGAAGGAGAAAGAGGTGGAGAGATTTTCAGTGTGCATTCTCCATCCCTAAAGCTCATATTTTGAGCAAAATATAAGGAATCGACAGTTATTAAACAGCAGACGAGGCTGCTCTAGCAGGGCACTGGAGGTCAGCTGCCCGTGGAGCCTGGCAGAGGGGCTTCAGGGTTGGGGGCAATCAATACACATAAGAACAACCGAAAGTTAAATGCTCTTCTGTGACCCGCTGTAATGATTCCAGCTGGCTTCGCTCAAAAGATCATGCTTCCCTTTCACCTGCCTTATCTACTTATTTTTTTGAAGGCAGTATCTGGTATCAGCTTTCTAGGACGTTCTCATAAAAGAGAATTTTGTTGCTGGCATGGGGTCAGAGGGATCATTGGCACCCCGGGAACTTTGTGTGTGTATCCGAGGAGCAGGTGGGAGCAGGAAAAAGCCATTCCATGACCCAGGGGTGGCTGCCCCTGAGAGCCCGGAGGGCAACTAATATGTGCTGAATTGTATTCCAATTATTATATCAGAGAATCTTCAAAGCACATCTTATGATCTCCGCTTTAGAAGTCAGTAATAGGGAACTCAGAAATGTTAAGTGTCAGGCTCTCAGCCACAATGTGTGATCTGACAGAGCCTGGTTTTGACTCAGGTCTAATGACTCTGTGTGATGCCTTGCTGCCCAGGGGGAAGTAGGAAAAAAAAATGAGTGCTCCATTGATTATTTGCTAACTCTTATGCACATCTAACTGTGGTTGATTGGTCATCTGAATAATAGGAGCATAACCATTTCATGACTATTTTACTTATCATGATAGCTTCTATATCTAGCACAGGATCTGACATGTAATAGACACAGTCTTCTTGCATGAATCCATAAAGGCTCCAAACCAGCCCTTAGGATCTATTTTCCAAGTAGACAGTGGTGGCATGACTAAATCATGATGTTAATTAAGAATTTGTCTTTTGGAAGAAGAGATCGGTGTGAGTCAGAAGTTTACAGGAAGAGATCCCTGCTGGATGAATCTATAGGGAGTGCTTCATGGAATGAACAGGTAGAAAATGAACTGGCTTTGAAAGGTAAATGTTTAAAGAGTAGAGATAAAGTTTTGATGGCCAAGGTCTACAGGTGATTGACAGAGAGAGGCTCATTTCTTGAGAAGCCCTCAGAAGGCTGGAATTCCAGGTGTATAACAAAGACTAGCTCTGTTCCAAGAGCTCTCTTCGCCTCTGTAGTAGTGTCCTCCACCTGCTGTTATAAAGCACTACAAACCAGGTGGCTTGAAATAATAGAAATTTATTCTTTCATCTTTCAGGAGACTAGAAATCGAAAAGGAAGGCCATACTGTCTTTCTTTATTTTTTAGAGTATATTTTAAAATATATTTTTCTTGATTTCAGAGATTAAGGGAGAGAGAGAGAGAAAAAAAAAAAAGAGAGAAGAAACAACAATGATGAGAGAGAATCTTTGATCGGCTGCCTCCTATCCCTTACTGGGAATCGAGTCCACAACCTGGGCATGTGCCCTAACCAGGGATCAAACCCTGACCTTCTGGTTCATAGGTCAACACTTGACCACTAAGCCACACCGGCCGGGCAGGACCTAGCTCTCTTTGCAGGCGCCAGGAGAGAATCCTTCCTTGCCTCTTTCTAGCCTCTGATAGCTCCCAGCAGTCCTTGTAGACGAATCACTCCAGGGCCTCTATTCTTATGTGACCTTCCCTCTGTGTCCATGTCCAAATTTCCCTCATTTTACAAGGACAAGAGGCATTCCATTAGACCCTACCCTATTCAGTATGACTTCATTTTGACTAGATTATATCTACAAAGACCAAATCAGGTCACTTTCACGTGTTCCCGGTGAGCACCAATTCGGCGGAGGGAGGGCACAATTCAACCCAGTACAACCTCTCTGGCTATCAGGCCAATAATAAAACAAGGGTTTGAATGAGGGCACTGTAGTCTACCTTTCGTGTGACCTGTGTGTATTGGAATGTCTGTATCCGAACTAATTGCATTTTAAGGTCTGTGAAAACCTTGTGATATTTCTGCTTAACCCCCACAGCTATCTGTCAGTCACTTTGGCAGACATCTTTTTGGTACTCTCTCCCAGCCTCCCTACCTCATTGGCTGCTCGAATGGACATGAGAGCCTCCCTGCCCCATAATCACTAAATTTAGTTCTTAATAGTATCCTCTTAATTGTATAAATAAGGATTTGAAGCAAACCAGATAAGTGGTGGGATTTTTTTGCATTTTAATTAAATTCACATTGATTTGGAAAAACAGATTGAGACCTTAACAACCATCCGACACAGATAACAGAGTTAAGTCTTGATAACTTTTTTGGGGGAAATAAATTGACTTTTGATTAATGACAAAGGTCTGTTTTAATAAATCTTGGTGAAATAAACTATTGAGGGTAGACGGACATTTTAATTAAGCTGGGCTTCCTTATTGTTATACATCACTACCTTGACCCAGATTTGTTTATCCCAGACTTTATCTTTGGGAAAAGAAAAAAAAAATCAGGCCATGTCCATTCATCTATTTTAACAGAATGGGTGAGTAAAAACAACGTCGTTTCTGGATCTGCCTGAATGTTCACTGAATGAAGGCCTCAGTCTCTTATGATGTTCATTTTCTCAAAGAACACTTCCATGACCACCCTATATAAAGTATTCACTCTTTTCAACCCATATGTGTTTTCTTTATATACTTTATGATTCAAAATCATATCAGTTCATTAATCGTGTACTTACTTGTTTGAACCAGGCCTCACTCCCAGGCAAGCACTCTGACAGCGGCATGCATAACCGATGGGACTCATATGTCCATCCGGGGACTTCTAGCACCAGGAACAGGGCCTAGAGACCTGTCCCTCTTGCTTTCCATCTGCTTCATCTCGTACATTCCTTTATTTAGTGCTCAATACGCAAATCAGTTATCAGCTTAGAGGTCGCTCTGCTTTACCAAAATATGAATTACTTGATATTTGGGGTCATGTCCCAGTCTCCAACCCTAGCCTTATGCTCAGACCTAGGCAAACATCCATAAATGCAGTTGAATAAAATAAGATGTTGTATATAAAATCTTGGAGCCCAGTGTGTAGTCATAGAGCTCCTCTAGGCGAGGGGTTCTTTGGCACCCCTTAAACTCTTCCTATTTCCTGAAATCACCTGGGGCATACACAGCGGTATTTCCTAAAAGATTGATCTATATCCTTTTGTGTGATATTGATAAACTGTTGACACCTTGTTTCATTGGACATCTAAAAATAAATTGTGCCCAGCGCACCATAAATTACTACCTTGGAATCATTTGTACAATGTCAACACTCTGCAATAGGTTTTAGCAATAGCCACTAGAGAGAGGAGGGGGAAAAAATAGTTGAAAAGGGCTGAAGCTACTGTATCTGTGAATCTCTTCTAGGTGAGACCAGGCAGGCAAGAGGAGGTTTGTGTGCACCTGAGTTATACAACTAAAATGTATTCGCTTTTAGGAAGTAACTATGGATTGTTATTTTAAAAGAGTAGAAGTGCCAGAAAGATACTCAGGTGACGATCTGAGAATATATTTTAGGCACTGTGCCCAGCCAGGGATTTATGGTATGCCCTTATTTATTGTACCAAAGCCCTGGGAATGAAATAGTATTAGCTCTCTTTTCCATTGAGGGAATTGAGACTTGGGTAGGGTATACAACCTGTCTAATGCCACCCAGAGAGTAATGGATGAAAGCAGGTTCTGAACTTAGACCTTTTGGCTCTACATACATAACTTTGACTTTAAACTCTTGATAAATGGGCCAACATGGGCTGAACTTGCAAGCAGATTCTGGACTGAGTGTCAGCCTAACCTAGAAGGATGTGATAGATGTTCCCAGAGGTAAGTGGAGGTCGGCTCAGGAAGGCCAAAGGTCCAGGCCAAGCATTTGACATCTACTGGGTAGATCAACAAATTGTACAAAACAAACAAACAAACAAAAAACAGTCTGCAGAATTTATACACAGCTCAAAGATAAGCTAATCTTTATCTTGTCCCCTTTAAGCAAGGGGAGTCCTAAGAGGTTGAGTTAATTGCCCAAGGTCAAATAACTAATACATAGTGGGCCTGAGATTCCCTTACATCTTATTTGGGAACAAGGTGTCAACAGTTTCTCAATATCACACAAAAGGATATAGATCTATCTTTTAGGAAGTACAGCTGTGTCTTCCCAAGGTGAATTCAGGTAGTAGGAAGAATTTAAGGGGTGCCAAAGGAAAAGGGAATGGACATTTTAGAATTAGCTCCTGAATACTAGTCATTTTTAGAAGGAGCAACAACAGCCCATGTAGCTGAAGTCCCAGTCCCCAGTCTCAGTTCCTGGGGTAGATAACTGAGCTTGTCAGTTGTTTATACTTTTCCCTCTGACTTTTCTATCCCTCATTCCCCTATCACTGCCATCTCTTGATTGACAACCCCGAAAATATTTTGGGAACGTCTCCCCTGAATTTGCTAATACAGTTTGTTGCCTGCCTGATATATGTGTCTGTTCAAAGTGTGCCATGAATGTTTGCTTAAAGATAATGACCCAGTCTGAAAATGACGGTGATAAAAATGTCATGTAATTTCCAGGGTGACTTTGAAGTCAGGTTTACCATGTAAATGTAGGGGATTGAGAGATCCAGCTATAATTTTCTTCTCCGATGAGCACTAAATCAGCGACTTCCTCAGCATCAGTGAGGTGGGCACTCTCCATGTTGCAAATTTCTTTCCTCTGGTCTTCCTGGTTGTGTTGAAACAATAACCAAGACCCTCCTGGAGCAGTAATTCCCTGGATCATTTTTGTGCTTTGTTTTATTTTTTCTTTTTCACAATTCACTGCTTCCAGTAGTTGAAAGGATACAGGGTTTGAAGTCAAGCAGAACTGTTTGCAATATCAGTTCTGTAAGGATTTACAAGAATTATTTGAGTCCCCATTTTCTCTCCTGTAAAGTCAGATTTTTTGGGGGGGAAGGATTAAATGATACAACATTTTTTAAATGGCTGGCGTATATGAAAGAGTGCTTCTCAATTGTTAGTTGGAATCAGCATTGTATTTGTAAAAAATACATAGGCTTGTGCCTTACTCAGTGAGATTCTGATTCAATACATCTTGATTGGAGCCCAGGAATCTACATCTGTAACAAGCATACTAGGTCATTCTAACACAGGCTAAGCAGGGCCCTGCTTTGAGAATGAGAACATGATTTCCATTCATTGTGTGCTATGGGCAAGGCACTGTACACTTACACTCTGCACTCGGCATAGAACATGACATGATACTCAATAGATGCTAGTGTCTTCCATTCTCCTGACCCTCCTCTTTTTTCTCACTCAATGTTTTCTAAACATAGTAGAGTCCTTGGCGAAAGAGTAGATGTCAACAGGGTCCAGTTGCACGAAGCAGAGTTGGCTGGTCTGATGCCAATTTAACTTCGGGGTTGTATCTCTCCTTCTGGACTTCGAGGAGATGTTTTCTTCCCACGTTGTGCCTCGTCTTTAGAAGTTACCTTGTTCACATGACCTGTTGAGACTCTCTCTCCCTAAGAACCTGTCCTGGACTTGCCCAACTTCAGTTAGAATAGCCAAAAGCATAAAGTTTCCAGTGCCCTGGAAATATGGTGCCATTTTCTCCATATCTTATTTGGGAAATGAAAATGACACAACAGTAATTCAATAGTCCTCTTTATTTGGGGGTCAGATTATATGCATGCTTCTGATTTTTTCTTGACTTTCCTGTGGCCTTGCGGCATTTAGATAGTATATTTTCTTCTTTCTATAACTCAAGTTTCTCTATCTTTTCTAAAGATGAGAAATTTGAGGATCAGGGCCTTCTTAATGGACAAGGCCTCATAACGTTTGTGAAATTACTATGCAAATTTTTAGAATCTGAAAAACTGCTATCCATATTAACATACTCTTATGAAGATTGCTATCATCTGCCCTATCCTTTCATTGTACAAAATAAGCAATGACTGGGTCAAGAGTATTCACAGGCCACATGCTGTGTATGAGCAATTTACCTTTCTTTCTTGATATATATAATATTCCATCCAAAATATATATGGTTGACCGAAGACAGTAACAGTGTTCTCTCGGAAGGTCAAAATTTCTGACTAGTGAGGCAGTCTAATTAAGTTAAGCTTGAGGTGATAATGTGTGGCTGGTCAGCAGCTAGAACATTTATTCTTATTTTTATTCTAAATCAGTGTCCTTTGAAACAGTCAATTAACATGCTGCAGAGGAGAATGTCCAGATAACTCAGGACTGAATGGAAAGGTTTCTCTTCACCTGACAGAGCAGAAAGAGAGGTTGAGCACCTGACTTCCCTTTTAAAGTCGGTGATCCATGCAGCACTTCTGATTGGGAAGATGTGAACCTCTCCAATCCTCTGTGTATATATAAAAGGAGATGCTAAGGGAATTAGCCAGAGGCTGGCCAATCAGAATCAAGGGATGCAAGAAGCCTAATTGCCTTCCAATGTACCCAGCTGTCTCTGGGATATTCTGATTTTCAGTTTTCTTATTTAAACTCCTCTGTAAAGAAATCAGGAAGGGATAATAATGTCTAAAGTGAAGGCTGAGGCAGAAAAAGATGACCACTACAATCTAAAATCACTCCCATATTAATTAATATCTTATTTGAAATATGCGCTGGCAGGCTTTAGGTTTGGGAGACTTAATGGGGGACTGGCAGATGTGATCAAGAACTCTTTGTATTAATAACTATTGGTCACCCACATGCCTTTATTGGGCAAGGAGTGAAATATGCCAAATAATGCCTGAACGTTTTCTACCTCTGAGATTACATTCTTTCTTAAGCACAATTTCCTTCAAAATCCTGTGCTTGGCGTCTGATGGTTGACCTAGGATATTCACATCTTAGAGTGATAAGCAATGTGCTTGCAAGGATCTCTGGGCATTTTATAGGCTCTGATCTCCCCCATCACTGAGTCCTGGAGAGAGACCCTGATGGTCCTTAGATCAAGAAGAAACCAAAGTCGTTAAAGCATGTGGTCCTCGTCTTCCTTTACCATAAATTGCATTTTCTGGGACCCGCCTGGGTCTGCATGGCAATCAGGAGCACACACGTGCATTAATCAGCATCACAGGAGAGTGAGCACAGAGATCAGATGGTCACTCTCTCTCTAGTTAGCACGATTACACTGTACCCCTTGGATTCATTTCTATCATTCTTCTTTCGGTAAAGGAAAGGCAGTGCCTAATTTCTCCATTAATATTGACGTGTTCAAGTTCTTGAAGCCAATTACTTTAGACAGTTAAAGCATTTAACCAATGCTTAGAAAAATCTCAAGGATGTTAACATGAGGATCTGTGAGAGTGAGGGCACGATGCATGGTGGGAGGTTTCTTGTTCATGTACCAACTAGGAGAGAGACGGATCATCAATTATTACACTTTGAGGAAACCTATTCAAGAAATGTCATCTGAGTTTGTATTTGGTGAAGACCCACAAACACTTAAATAGTGCTACTGTCTCCATTTCAAGATAAGGGTCAGAGACTGGGTCTGTTTTTGTCCTACACAGCATCTGCTTCAACCAGGCTGCTCTGAATGTACTCAATTACTAAGTCCTTTTGAGTTCACTTAGTAACTATATCTTGGCTCCATACCAGCTCTTCATTTCTATTACCTCTCTCCTCACCCAGCCTACCATGACTTTTCACCTAATTATGGCAACAAATTTATAGCTAACTTCTTATCATCAGTCTTGATCTACATCAAGCATTCCCTACAGAAAGTCACAGAACTAACGTGCATTCTTCCCTTGCCTAGAGTCCTTTGATCACTTTTCATTTTTGGTGGAGAAAATCTGAGTCTTGCACAGAGGCCTCCAGGGAACCGCCCCTCCTTCTATTCCATTCTTATCCTGTCACTGTCTGTACTGCCTTTACTACTCAGCAGAACATCAATGCTTAGGATAAAATCAAGGCGAACATTTGGTGTAATCTCACCATTAAGAAATATAGCTGTGCTAGCCGGTGTCACTCAATTTGTTGAGCATTGAGTATTGTCCCATGCACCGAGAGGTCACTGGTTTGATTCCCAATCAGGGCACATGCCTAGGCTGAAGGTTCAGTTCCCATGAGGAGGCATGCAGGAGGTATGTGGTCTATGGTTCTCTCTCATCAATGTTCCTCTCCCTTCCTTTTTCTCCTTCTCCCTCCCTCTCTCTCAAAATAATTTTTTAAAAAAAAGAGAAAGAAGAAAAAAGAAATGTATCTAAATTGTAGAGGTATGTTCAGGCTGAGAGAGCAGCTTAGATCCCGAAACAGCAGAACATCTTCAGGAAACAAGAAGAGACTTTGTGGTACTGTAGAATGATGACAGAGGGAGTGAGGAGTACAGCTAGAGACTTACCTTTGAAAAGATGGTGAGTTGTTTTAAAAGTCATATGAAGGCATAGGTGATAAGGTAGTGTGATTATTGAAATGATTGTTCTGCATAACCATTCCATGCCTGAGGACCAACTCCAAGAGAAGTCCTACCATTATCAGAAACCTCCTGGGTATGCCAGGATCAGGACAAGGGCTGTAGGTTGCATCAGACTCTCAGAATGGTACCTTAAATCTCCACGATGGAGACAGGTCTGCAACCTGGACTCCACAACTTACTCCTCTGGAACTCTGTGCATCATATGTTGGCCCATCCTTTCCTTAGATACATTGATATAATTTATGCTTCAGCAGCACTTGTCAAGCCAAACCAGCAAAATATCCCTTGAAAATAATTTTAAAATCAGCTGTTTTATGGGGGAATGTTCCTTAGTTCTCCCCTAAAATGTTTCCTGAAACGTGATCGGATATTATGTTAATGTGAGCCCCTCTTTCATGTATAACCTTTGTACTCTCATGTCAATATGTCACCCAGCCCTTGCCACCCAACAGGGATAGATTCCATGTAATGATTGAGGGAAGGGTCAGACATCAACTTTCTGATAGTTAAAAAATAATGCAGAATCTAAAATAACTGCTGGAGAAAATGGTAGAATAGATACTACCAGACAGCTCCTGATGGATTACTATGTGAGTGGCAGTGACAATAATTAAAATAGGACTTAGCAGGGGTCAGAGAAGGCTTTAAAAAAAGGGGGCGGGGAGATTGGAACTGGGTCTGAAAATACAGGCAGGATTTGAATGGACAGCAAAGAGGGGACATTCTTGGTAAGTGGGGCTGTGTACTGACCTAGTTTAAGCAGATGGTCAATTACATCTAATATACAATGAGATTTCCTCTCCACCAAATTATGCAGCCCCTCCTACCAATGGGACTTCCCTAGCTGTCAGGGGGATTCCACACACTGAACAAGTGATGGGCAGATTAGAAGAGACAACAGTGAGAAGTGAGAGGCCTGTTTTCTTGTTAAGCTCAAGAAAGGCATCAGGCTGGAAATTGTCAAAGGAAAGATGTCATTAGAATAGGGATAAGCTGTGGATGAGGCTGCCTGACATGGTCTTCTCACTTCCCACATTCACCTAGTGTTCAGCAAATGCTTACCGAGTAACGACTGTGTGCTAAATGGGAGCATCATTCTTCACTGTGTCTGAACATCCTCTGTATCCTTAGTACTGAACTTAGACATCTTTTCTTTTCTTTCCTGTTTTAAAAAATATATTTTATTGATTTTTTCACAGAGAGGAAGGGAGAGAGATAGAGAAGTTAGAAACATCAATGAGAGAGAAACATCGACCAGCTGCCTCCTGCACACCCCCCACTGGGGATGTGCCCGCAACCAAGGTACATGCCCTTGACCGGAATCGAACCTAGGACCCTTCAGTCCGCAGGCAGACGCTCTACTCACTGAGCCAAACTGGTTAGGGCTAGACATGTTTTCTTACAACACTTTCACGGTGAAGGTTTTTTATCTTACTTGAAGCACAATGGGAAGGAATAAAAGCAAAGTATTTGTAAATAGTTGTTGACTTGAATCCTAGCCTCTCCTCGATTGCCTAGGTCACCTCTATCAATTTCTCCATCACCTCTCTGAATTTCAGTTTCCACATCTCTAAAAGAGAAATGAAATTTTAAAAAAAAACTAATTTCAGTCATCTTACCAGCAACTTTGATATGTAAGGAGGGTTCTCAACCTTCTTAATCAGGAGTGTACATAAAAATGCCTGAGTAATTAAAAAAAAAAAGACATGGGCTCATGCCCCATCTTTAGAGATTCTGACTGAGTGGGTACTGAGCATTGGTATTTTTGACATGTTATCCAGGTGGTTGGAATTTTTCGCCAGAGATAAGGATTGAGATAAAGAATATAAAGTGATGAGCGCAATGCTTGAGCAACGGGAACTTAGGAAATGCTAGCACCTTCTACTTTTCCTCTGGTTTTGATTTAATGACTAGGAAAAAAATAGAACACTTGAAGGATATTTATTCATAAAAGAGTTGTGCATCTGGACTGTATAAACAATACTTATAATTCAATGAGGCAAACAACCCAATTAAAAATGGTTAAAATATTTGAATAGTTATAAGGACATGGAATTTG
>NW_006282381.1:2808102-2844602 GCF_000327345.1 Myotis davidii
GTTTGAAGATGTTAAAATTATAGTAGATCAATTATATTTTAATAAACCTGTAGGGGGAAAAAATGCATGCCTGTGGATGAAGATCTGGGGTAGAAATGTAGGTAAAAGACCATCCAAACAAGCCACCTACCTGTTCCAATTACAATGGTTTTCAAACCATTTTTTGAGCCTCTATTGCTCTCTTAACACATATCTTATGAAAAGAATGAGATTTATTACCACCTGTTTGTTTATTTATCACTAAATAGAAAATTACCCTAAAGTTTACATGCTAAAAATAACAAGACATTGTCTCAGCTCAAAGACTGAGGCTGAAATCATACACTTTGGAGTTCCTGAAGCACCAGGCAGGAACTCCAGCTAGACTGAAATGATAACGCTGGGGAGATCATTGGAAGATTTTTCTTAGAGAAAGAAGAAAGCACACAGGGAATCCCAACTATTCCAGTTTCAGTCATGTGTGTCTTTCTGGACCAGCAGCACATACGTGGGTGAGAAAGTCTTCTGATGGTCCTCCCCCTGCCCCGCTACCTACCAGCTGTGTAGCTGGCTGATGTCTAATAGAACAGAGATAACCTATCTCTGCTAACTCTGGTCCCAATTAGAGATTCTTGAGCAAAACAATCACTATTTCTATTTTAAGCCACCATGTCTCATGGTAATTCATTACACAACAGTAGGTAACAGGTAGATATTTGGGTACCTGGCAGCAGGATGCCACCATAACAAACTTACAACATGTGGTTTGGGAACTGGATGGTAGGTAGAAGCTGGAGGAACCCTAAGGAAGCCTAGAGAATATATAAAAGGCCTAGAAAAGACTGTCAGTGGATTTCTCAAGGTGCGCTCAAAGGCCTAAGAATGGAACAGAGAACATTCGTTAGGTCAAGAGCTGCATACTAGCATGTGCCCATGGACTTCAGATCGGATCAATTAATAGACCTTAATTGGGGTTACAGATTTTACTCTAAGTTCAACATGAAGCCACTAACTAGTTTAAATAATAACTGGGGGGAAAGACGTGGCATAAAGCATATTCTAGAAGGAGTACTCTGGCATATTATGTGGAGAATACATTTCATTGATTCAGATTGAAAGAGACCTGCTAGGAGACTATTGTGGTGTTCCAGGTGAGCCATGATGGAGCTTTGACTAAGGTGGCATCAAAGGGAACACAAAGGGGCTGGACGCCCATCAGGATATGTTTTGAAGACAGAGATAGCAGTAAGGACTTGATGATAAAATGAACATGTAGCAAAGAAAAGCACTCACTTTTATCTGAGCGAATCTTAAGAAGGTCAAATGAGATAATGGGTGTATAAATGCTTTATAAATATAAAGCTTTTCAAAAATCGTCATGAAATTTCATGCCTATTGATATATCAAGAGCTCCAAGCAAATTTGCTTGACTCTGCTTCCAACTCTGTCCTCCACAGCACAATGTATCTTGTTCAACGGCATTAATGCATGCATGAATACCGTACAGTGCTTGCCCCACTTTATGGATGAATACTGACTCTATCTAAATGGTATCTAGATTTCCTTTGAGTACTGCAAACTGGTATTTGATCATTTCATTTTCCTACAGAAGATGAAACATTATGATTTTCAATAATCCATAAAGACCGACATTTGTTTCCTTTGTGAAACTGTACCCTTCGATGATTATGCCTCACATTAATCATAGTAAAAGCAATGCTTAAGGTAATCTCTTTCTTTCTGCCGATAATAAATGTCTGCTGTTGACAGCCCAAGTGTGGGAAGATGAAAGGCAGGGTGAGCTCTGTGTGTTTGTGAGATAAACAACCGCCAGCCTTTCCTAACAGTGTGGTGATCCTGTGAGGCCAAAGTTGCCTCTATATCGAACAAGGACATGTAAATAATTTTTCTCTGACCGGCGATTCAAAAGATTTCACTGGGGATATCTACCCTAGCATTTCTGTCCAGAAACCTAACTTTATTAAATGCCTGTAATTTCATATTTTATATTGTTAAACATGGGAGACATTAGCATCTGGAAGACATTGCCTTTACAGCTACTCTCCTTAAAATCCTTAGTGGTGCCCTAGCTGGTTTGGCTCAGTGGATGGAGCATCGGCCTGTGAACCAAAGGGTCCCAGGTTTGATCATGGTCAAGGGCACATACAGTTATTGAAAGGCTCCTCCCCGGCCCCAGCCTCTGGTTGGGGCACGTGCAGGAGGCAGCCAATCGATGTGTTTCTCTCTGTCTTTCCCTCTCTTTTCCACTCTCCCTAAAAGATCAATGAAAAAATACCCTCAGGTGAGGATTAACAAAACAAAAACATAAATAAATTTGAAAAAATCCGTGGTGGTATATTGGTTCACCGACATCTCGGGTAACCCAGTAGTTTCTTTACCAGAAGTTATCAAGATCTTAACCAAACGTGAGCTCTTGAATGTGAGTTTAACCTGGGATGTAAAAGGCCCATGATACATTTGAGTAAGAAAAACAAGTGTTTTTCAGTTACCTTCGTGGGGACACACTTGAATGGCTCTGTAGCAATAAATTTCACTTGGTGTTGCTTGTAAGCAATGAGGAGAAGGGGACTGACATTTATTTCACGCTCATTTTGACGTTGCATTTCATGAATGGTTTCTGCGGGTTGCCTCATTTAATTCCAATGAAAGCTAAGCAAGTTAGGTGTCATCACAGAGCTTTTCGTCTGATTTTAAGAATGAGGTTCAGATGAGGACATGTGACTCACTTAGTTCATGAAAGTTCTGGATCTTACAAATGTTGCCATTATGAAAGACAGATATGTCTTTTTTTAAAATGTTTTTATTCATTTCAGAGAGGAAGAAAGAGGGAGAGAGAGATAGAAACATCAATGATGAGAGAGAATCATTGCTTGGCTGCCTCCTGCATGCCCCACACTGGGGGTTGAGCCTGCAACCTGGGCACTTTTATTATTGCTGAAGAATTTGCAATGAAAGGGGAAGGGATGAGAAAAGGCTTATGATCTCTATGCTCTTCTGAAGCAGCTATCAGCAAAAGATCATACCAGATTGATCAGTCTTTAACTCTACCTTATGTTTTCCATGATATGTCCACCGATAGTCATTGACTGGGAAATGATACATTTGGCCATAGCCATATCCCTTGCTTCTTTTTTTTTTAAATACTTTATGGTAAATACATCGGGTTGTTTGTTCAGGGTTTTGAGTGGGTTTGCTCTTTTAGGTTTGGGTTGTTTGTGCCCCTACAATCAATAGTTTGCTTGCAGTTGGGCACTTTGAGTTGAGTTCCTGGAACTTGATGGATGGAGATGTAGGAGATAGCTTTCAACTGTCACACTTTACGAAACATCCGGGGATATTAATTAAAAATCTCACACATTCTACTTCATTTTGTGTAAAATATACAAACGTTCTTTACAACTTTGACATTTTAGTAATCACTTAGAAAAAAAAATTCTTGGGCAAATCATACGGGAAGATAGTTATCTTCCATCCTTAACAAATCTGACTGCTTTGGAAATAATCAACTCATAAATATTTAGCTAATATACACTCAGCGCAATGGATTGTGCAAAATTAAATGCCTCATTGAAACAATTAATTTCAAATGCTGTGATTTATTAAGCATGCTTTACTGGAAATTTAATAGAAATATGGACTCAAAATAATTTGAGCAGAGGATGTTTGCTCTGTCTTTGATTTCTGGCCAACACATATTCTTACTCACCCTGCAGGTGAAGCTCCAATAAAAAGAGCAAATTTCCAGTAAATCTCTCTAATTGAATGTGTAGGTCAGAGTTTGATGGGAGGAGGCACTGGTTGGGGGTTGTAAAAAAAGACTAAATAAATAATAAACAAAACGAAGTAATCCTTTCATATTTCACATACCTCCTGCACTTAAGCCCTCAGGGAAGGAAATGCCACTCCAGTAAAAGCTTGTTGTCATCATCAGTCTGTTTCCAAAGAATACAGCTCATGCCCCTCTGAGCATCAATAACCAAACATCCCCCAGGCATCTTGGAAATGTGCAGTCCTGCAATTTCCAGTAAGCGGTCTCCGCTTGGGCTTGAAGCTAGTGTCGCATAGGGTGGTCAAGGCAGAATGAGTCATCCTGGGGAAAACTTGATGGACGGGTGAAAGGGTGAGGAGGGAGCGGGGGTGATGGAGCAGCAGAGGGTGAGGCGTCGGAGCCTATCAGTGTCTGGTGTAACAGAAAGGACATTAAGTGGGATTCTGCAGGCCTGAGTCCTAGTCCCGATCTAGCTACTGTTGACCTTGAGAAAGTCACTCTGTTACTCTTGTTTTCTGACCTCACAGGGTGATCTGATTATGAATTCTTAACTGGGCAGGTCATGGCCCCAGGCTTATAACTTCTTTTGTGAAAGGTTTTAAACCAGCCCTGTCCATTGTCCTTGTGCATCTAGGTTAACAGGCCTTTGAAATGCCCCTTGAATGGGGATTAACCCTCAAGAGAACACACAATCTTGTTACCTGTCCTATAATCCAATCTCTGCTTTGTTTTCTCCCATCTTCCATGTACTTCTCTCCTTACTTTTAAATGCATAAAAGAAGCTGCAAAACTGTTATTCTCTAAAGCACTTGAGATCTTGCTCCCTGGCATATGTCATCAATTTGGCTCAAAAAACGCTTAGAAAAATTCTCTACAGATTTAGACGTCTCTTATGCTGACAAAAGAAGGACAAACAGGCCAGATGACTAAAATTTCCTCAAATTCAGACACTAACTCTAGCTTTATTTTAGAATTTCCTTTCTTCAATTTTGCAAAAATTCAGCATTCTTTTAAAAATCTTAGGCTTAAACACAGCTGATTTTCAATATCCAAATATGTATTTATGACCGGTGAAGAGCAAGATGAGTACTTCTTTGGTATTTTTCTTTTGTGTTTTTAAATCAAGCCAAGCTCTCTGATTTTTATTATGATTTCTGAAATATGTTTTTATAATAAATAATTTCCCCCAAACATTTTAAATCACATTTACAAAACCTTATATAAACTACTAGGTCTGGATTTTGTTGGGTTTTACTGTTTTTTTATTATTCTTTCATCAACATCCTACATCTGGGATACAAACCCATTCTTCTTGTCTCTACAGTCCAGTATTCTAAACATGAGGTGAGACGCATCTCGCTCATTTGACATCAGCTGAGTGCTTTCTTGCCAGACACAGGATCGGTGGTTTGAATGAATGAATGACTGTATGAATGACTGAATGTGAACAGATGTTGATTCCTAGTGGCCTTCAGAACTTCCTGAAAGTGAGTAAACATAAACTAAATATGGGTTTTTTCATAATTTAATGATGCTGCTTTTCAATTTACCTAAGCAGAAACTTGTATTGTTAGTTCCAAACTTTCAGCATACAGACAGACAATGCTCTCTACTCAGCATAGCAAGGAGAAAAATACACAAACACACTCACACAATCACACAGAAGAGACTGCAGCATGGGAAATTTGGATTTTACCACTTGCTTATTGTTTGCATGTACATGATATTTTTGTATACAGTTTCTTCTTTTATCTCTAAAAATGAACATATTCCATGTACTAAACAGGGAAACATGCATGTTTACACAGATGTGTGTGATACTTAATACAATATTTACCAATACTCATATCTACTATTTCTCCAATTTCTCTTTTTGGAAAATAAAGCCTATTACAAGCATGAGGGTTCATACCATTGCCATCAGCCATGTTACAGCATTTTTCTGTTATTTGGCTGGTTAAGACATCCAATAAGCTAAATCATCAGGTCAGAATTTCAACACAGTGAAAGGAAAAGGGTGAAGCCTTGATTTCTTAGCCTCTCCCACTCCGCCAATAAAGCATTCTTGAGTGAGAGCTTTTTTATTGTAGATTATTGAGAAGTGATTCCAAAGAATAACAGTGGAGGAAAAGAAATGAGCTGAAAATGAAGGAAGAAAATCTAGTGCAAAGATGTGTTATAAGTTGGTTTACACTGTTGGCAACAAAGGCTCGGCTTTGAAGGTTAAGCTCTGAGAAACAGAGCAGATAGGCCTCCGAATTGTCAGCCCAAGAGACAGAATACTGTACAGGAGTTTTACCTAATGGCTCCTACTCTCTATTACTCAAACGTCCTCCAAGGTTTATGTAATTTTTTTGCACTTTTAGGTTGGTGCATGCTAGTGGCCCTAGCCAAGGCTGGAATGGAAAAGTTCACTGATAGGATGAGTCAGGCACAAGAAGCATTCAACACACTGGATCGTAAATGACCTTAAGTTTATGCTCAAAAAGAATTCATTCTTTTTATGAGCCAGAAACTATGTTCTGAGTTTTAATGAGGTTCTGAGCACTGAACATTATTATTCCCATTTAACAGATCATAATCCTGAGGCAAAAATATAGATGCGGAGGAGGAGGAAAGGGAGAAGATACATAATGAGTCATAAAATTAGTAAGCAGTGGAATCAAGACTGAAACTTGCCCTAACCAGTTTGGCTCAGTGGATAGAGCATTGGCCTGCGGACTGAGAGGTCCCAGGTTTGATTCCGGTCAAGGGCATGTACTTGGTTGTGGGCACATCCCCAGTAGGATGGGTGCAGGAGGCAGCTGATTGATGTTTCTCTCTTATTGATGTTTCTAAATTTCCATCCCTCTCCCTTTCTCTCTGTAAAAAATCAATAAAATATATTTTTTTAAAAAGACTGAAACTCAAGCCATCTGACTCCACAGCTCACCTGTTTACTCATAGCACTGTATACGGAAGAGAACATCGCTGTCAGTCAGAAGTGTGTGTTGGTGTGTTGCATCCTGGATAAGGCATAAGCCATTAAACTAGAAAGTAGATGCACGTTATGACTCCGGGACTTATCGGTGTTTTTGATTAACTCATTTAAACTCTCACAATAGAGTCTTAATTCATATGTCATGTTCCTTCAGAAGCACTCAAATCATTTTATCCAATGAGTATTGTCTTTATGTCTATTCTGTGTAATGCAGAAACCACAGTTTGCCACCTCAGAACTCTTGACATTCATGGCCAGCTGATTGTGTGGCTGGGGCTATCTTGTGCACTGCAGAATGTTTAACAACATCCCTGGTTTGTCTACTCGATGCCAGTAGAACTCCCATCTTTAGTTGTGACAACCAAAAATATCTCAAGAAATTGCCTTATGTCTCCAGGAGGCAAATACCATCCTCCCATCCCCATTAAGAACTGCTTACCATTGAGCTAGGAGGTGATACTCAAGACACAACTTTGACTTATATATTTCTCATGAAGCTTGTTCTTAGGAAAATTAGTATAGTATTTTGGGAAGGAAGTCTACAACCAGAGTTTGGGATAAAAGTTTATCTCATAAAATAGTGAAAAATAAATGGCTTTCCAGAGGTCACTTAACACTAAATATTGATTAGGCACAAAAATGAATTTGCGTTGCTGTATTCAGGTCTTGGGCATTTGATTATTTAGTTTTCCCATGCAAAGCTGCATGAGCTTGAGCCTGTCATTTTACTTCCATGATTAAACAAGTGGGGAAAATAATAACATTTTTTTTAGTTACCCATCATGACAAAACTCATCAAAGAAAACACCTAACTCTGTGATTAACACACTGCTCAATAAGTGGTGATCATTGTCAATAATAATTACTATGCTTCTTAAGAGAACAAGATATGATTGTAAAAGCAATGTCTTTATAGAAGAATTTTAGATGTCTTCTTCTACTTCCTCTAGAATGCTTATGGCATGCTTGCAGTTTGCCTTTATTCCAGAATAAACTCAAGCAAAGTAATCGGATTTGATACAACAAGTAATCATTAGTTGCTTTCTGTTGTACAGATTAAATGAGCTTGTGTCAGGCACTAAGTAAATCTTGAAAAATCACAGCAATAATTTTTTTTACCTGCTTCTTCTACTTTTCCTTCGACCCCAGAGTGAGGCCCTTTGCTAGGCATGTTAGGACATTCACAGCTGAATAATGTCTGAATGTTTATGTAAAGGAGTTCATAGTATAGTAATGCAATTCTTCTCAAGGTAGGGTTTTCATAAGAATCAACGAGGTTCTTAATAAAATGTAGATTTGGGTATAGTAGGTCTGAGATTACATTTTTGTCACTTTCCAAGTGAAACCAATGATGCTGGTGTAAGGATAACCATCCGAGTCACAACAGAGGGAAGGTCAGTAGTCATGCTCTGAGGGAAAATGATTCTGATCTAGTTGGAAAGATTGAGGATAACCTCATCTTCCTGTGGCCAGAGAGCAAATTCTTTGCCTGACACATAGTAGGACTTCAATGAATCAATCTATAAATAAATGAGTGAAGACAGAATGTAACGAGTTTTAGTGGATAACTTGGTTTGAAATTGTGGCGATGCAGTTCGAAGATGTGTCAGAGGAGGCCCATCAGTCACAGGTGAAAGGCATCAGTCTATGCTCAGAATTGTAGTCCTGAAAGTGGGATCCACTAGACCAGCAGTGTCCACGTCATCTGGGAACTTGTTAGAAACACAAATTCTTAGGTTCCATCCAAATCTACTGAATGACAACCCATTACTGGTGAGCCCCCAGTAATCTGTTTTAACAAACCTTCCAGGGGATTCTCATGCGCATTAAGTTTGAGAACCACTGGCTTAAGAAAGCAGGTACTAGTTCAGATTGCCTGGAGTTTAGAGTATATAAAAAGATAAAAAGAAGCCTAAATGGAATTATGATATCAGGGATGTGATTGATATCTCTAGCATTCAATTTATTCTAATTGTAGGACTGTCAGGACACAGGAGATAGGATTTCTTCCCTCCCCTCATTCTCAAGACGAAGCAATTAATGTCTCCCACATAGATGAACTCTTGCCTCTTCATAGACTGACAGGGATATAGATGCTTAATGAGGACGAAGGAATTTAGACTACGGACAGCAGAAACTGAGCTGAGCAGAGGCAAAGTTAGGATCAGGTGACATATTACAACCAGAAATGATTTAGAGATGGGGAAAGGCTAAAGAACCGAACTAAAGAAATGGATTTGGAGAGATCAAATGCAAACATTAGCCCAAATCCAGGAAGATGGAAGTGAATCAGAGAGGGCTGAAAATAATTGATCATGATTAAAAAAAATTGATACAGAGTGGCCAGGAGAGGAGGAGGCTTCCTGACTTTCAAGGTCCCTTAAGTTGTTGAAGAACAGCAGTAGGCACTGCAATGCCACACTCATATGTCAGGATTTTCTCTCTCTGTCAGCAAAGAACTCAATGAATCCTTTATTAATGGACAACAAAATACTGTTATCTTATTGTTAAGTATAAATGGGGGATTTTTGTTGTTCAATTGTGAATAATGTCTTTAATAAAAGCTAAGACAAGAGAGTGTTAATATTTAAATGATTCACAGTCATAAACACAAAAGGCCTCCCAAACTCAGCAGATGGCTGGAGTGGATATTTTCCAAAGAGCTGGTGAGGAAAGAGGGAGGGAAGGTCTAAGGATGGTGGAGTGGAAGGAGCCCCATTTCAAATACTAGAAACACAGTGGGGTAGTCCCAGTCTGCCCTGCCTGTGACTTGGGTGAGGCGATTTCCTCGCTTTCAGCTTCTGTTTCCTTTCATTACAATGCAGGTCCATACTTTTCCGCCAGGCCTCGGTGTTGAATACCGTAACCCTGGAGAGAGTTATTTTAAGATTGCAAAGGCCTAGGGACAGTTTTATTGACAAAACTATCTGAAACCAATCTTGCCTTTTTCCCTCCCCTAGCTCTACAGTTCTCTGATCCTCTGAATTTTTGCCAAAAGTGCATAACAGCCATTTAGAAATACACACTTATTATCATTTTTTTTGCAGTGATTCCCTTTGAAATATCTAATTTTGCACAAAGATTTTAGGCCACCGCAATCATTGATATTATCAAATAAAATGTAAAATCTCTATCAGTCTGGGAGAATGGTATGACTTATTGATGAAACTGCAGGCTCTATTTCATTTTGTCTTATTTATTTAAATATCCTCTGCCTTTATTATTTATGGATAAGTAAATAAAAGGGCATTGCTAACTTTATTACAGAATATTTGCCTTAAAAGAAGACACTGAAACTCCATTTCCTCATTTATAGTAGAAATAAATGATTTCTTATAAAAAGCCAATATTGATGAGTGCCTACTGTGTGCACTTATTTACGTTTATTGAAATATAATATTTCTCCAAACTCACCAGATGGTTGAGATAGGCACTCTCCAAATAGCTTGGCCAAGTAAATCATCTAGGTGCTTTGCCTGGATTATTTTATTTCTTCCTCATAGCACTACTAAGCACTTCTCTGATCCCATTTCTGCTGAAGAGTTTAGGCTTAGAAATATTCAAGCACTCCCCTCACTCAGTTATCTGGCTCCAGAGCCCTTTCTCTTACCCCTACCCTATGGTCTATATGGCATTAATTTTATTATGACTCCGGTTTGTCAGTGTTTGTTACTTCTTTTCTATAGTGTGATCCTTCTTTTCTCCAGAATTCAGCAGACTTAGTTCCTAATATTCAGTAGGAATTCAGTAAATGAATATTGACTAGAAGTATTAAGTGCTTATGACAGTCTCTGGGTTCAAGGAGAGTGACAAATTAAGAAACAGAAAATGTGTGATGATTTCTATGAGAGAGGGAAGTACTCTAGGATCACAATGAAGAGAAAATTGATCATGGGAGGAAGCACAAAACGTCCCATTCTTTTCACAGTTTGTATCCTGGGAGTCACGACCCCAGAAAAATAAGAGACTTGATATTAGATAATTCAAAGCCAACACAAATATATGATCCTTCACTCAATTAGCATACATCTGAGTTTTATTTTTTGTGTTTTTTTAATATATATTTTTATTGATTTCAGAGAGGAAAGGAGAGGGAGAGAGAGATAGAAACATCAATGATGAGAGAGAATCATGGATTGGCTGCCTCCTGCACGCCTCCTACTGGGGATTGAGCCCGTAACCTGGATATGTGCCCTGACCAAGAATTGAACCTTGTCCTCTTGGTTCATAGGTCGAGGTTCAGCCACTGGGCCACATTGCTCGGGTTACATCTGAATTTTAAATGATGGGTTCGAGTTAACTAGGAAGGGGATGGGAAGGTCTAAGCAGGCACTTGGAAGCACTCAGGACTTTGGGAATTTCATCTAACAGTCCAGTTTGGTGAGTGATGGGGGGGAAAGTGAAGCATGAGATTGCAGGGGAAGCAGGAAGATGTTGCCTGTCATTGGTAAAGAATTTGGACTGTGTTCTGGAGATAAAGTGTTCCGGGAGGGGAATGACAGGCTCATCATTTGGATGTGTGAAAAATCACTCCGGTGTCTGTGTGCAGAATGGATGGTAGAGGCTACATCCCACATGGAGAGTCTGAGGAGAAGGCTATTGAATGGTCTCAGGTGAGATATGACAAAGTTGGAATTAAGGCAGCAGCATCAGTGAGAATGGAGAGAAAGGGTAGAAGTGAAAAAGACAAATACGTATTTTAGTAAAAGTATTCTCTCATGTCCAGTGGTAGAGTAGAAGGAAAATGGTTGACCAAAGTCTAAGAGATGTCCCCCAAGATGCTAACGAAGCCCAGTCACTGATTCATTGGCTTGTCTCCCAATTACATTGTGTAGTCTCTTTCATTGCCTTGTTAATTGTCCCGACTCTCTTTTAGCAGCATAAGGCAGAATGAATTTCAGAATCCAGATGTGTGAAAGAAGTATCGCTAACTAGAGCTCCAACAAGTATTAAACTCCTACTAAACATATTTAATTTAGAATTAATAAGGTGGTGGTATGGAAATTAAATCCCCCATGATTGTCGGGAAAGAACACCTATTGAGGTACAAATATATGAAAGATAAATCTACTTGCAGTGTAATTAATTCAAATCTGCAGAACCAATAAGTGTGTGACGATGTTCCTATTATTACATTACACTTGTGAGGAATGCTCAGGAATTTAATTAGCATTTACCCATACAACTAAAGAAAATGAGATATTAAGCATGCTATCTAATTAACTAGCTATAGATTGCCTGTTAAATAAATATTAAATGTATAAACACTTGAGACCAGGCTGAAAATGTGGCCCTAACAGATACCCATTTTCTCATGAGTCTTTTTTTTTTTTTAACAAGTGTAGTTAATTCCAAGAACAAAAAATAAACACAGGGATCTGTGTGCTTTGTTCCCATGGTTATTTATTCTTTATTTTTTAGCTCAATTAGACCTTGCTCTCACCTCTAACTCCAAAATTAGACTAGAACTTTAACGATGAGATCACATGCATTATCAACCCTCTGGTCAATTATGTTAGGATGTCAATAGCCCCATTTTACAGATATAGCCACTGGAATGTAGACATGTTAATTTGTCCAACATCACACAGCAAGGAATGGTCCATGCCTTGTCATTGCATCGTTGCTCGATATCCTTTGCTCCCACAAAGCAGCCATGATGATCTTGCTGTAAATCATATGCCACGCCTCTCTTCAAAATTCCCCAAGGAGTTCCCATACCCTAAAGAGTATATGCTGTCGTCTTTATGGTGTTACATGAGGTGTCTACTGCTAACCTTTATTCTGACCTCAGAGTCATTCCACACCTGACCTCATCTTCTCAACTCTCGCCTTTATTCATTCTACATCTGGCATTGGTATTGGTGTTCTTGCTGCTTCTGCACCATTCTAACCAATTATCAGCATCAGGGCATTTGCACATACTGCTTTATCTCTCCTTCTGGTCCTTCATATCTCTATATCTCTGTACAAATGTTACTGTATCAATGAGGGCTTCTCTAATCACTCTTTACAAAAACGTGGTCTCATTCCGACCACTCCCTATCACCTCGGACATGCATGGGTGCACACACACACACACACACACACACACACACAGGGCACATTCCCCAGAGGAGTATCCTTGGATTGTGGTTACTGTTTAGGCTGATAAAACCCACACTCCATACACACACACACACACACACACACACACACACACACACACACACTGATTCCTTGTGGTATGAAGTTAAGATCTTTCATTCACAGTAATGATGTATAAGGTAGAGGACTGAAGTCAGAGAGGAAAGTTTCTTTCATTATTGAGTAACATGACCTCTTATTTTCATCCATTTTGGGACTATTGCTGTAGCCTACATATTTGTAGGTTGTCCATGCTACACCAGAATTATCAATAGTGTCCCCATTTGCACCTGTATTTAGTTGTGGTGCTAAATGATTGACACTGATCATCTCATTTAATTATGACATTTAGTGATCAGAATGTGCACCTCTCTAGTTATTATTATCGCCATTTGATGATGAGTATGCATCAGGCCAAATACATTGAACACCTTGCTTAAGACTGAGGAGGTAGTCACTGTTGGGATAGGCATTCAAACTCAGGTCTGCCCTCCTCACATAGGACTTTCCTGATCCCCTGAGGGGTCATTAATAGTCCTCGTTTTAGAGTTGCTTGATCTCCTTTATGTTCATATGTCTTACCATGTGGGTCCCCTACCGGATTGACAGTCCTAACAGAATACTTGTTCACCACCATGTGCCTAATCCCTAATGTGATGCCCCAAACAGAGAATACACCCAGTAAGTAAATCCTTGTATGATTTGGAAGGATTATGATAAGGAAGTACATAGAGTTGAAATTTTTAGAGATGACATAGTAGTGATGGATCTTCACCGGTGGTGGGGCAAATGGGGAAAGCTTACCAAAGCAGGTGGCATTGGAAATGAGCCTTGAAGAATGGGTAACAATAGCAACAATCATCTGTAATGTTCAGGGAGGTGCAAAGGTGGTTTGATGAAAGAGAGGTAGCCTATGTTGCAAAGGGCAATCCCGGGCCCTTCTAAACCAATAGGCAAACAAAAATATGCTCTCGATGCTGAATGTACCAGTATTATCCATCCCCTGACTTCAGGTCTTTGCAAGTTAGTGTTTCTAAAATTTAAAGCTGGAAATCAGAGAGCTGTCAGGAGTGAGGGAGAGAAGCAGTGACATCTCCCCTGACCCAGCCTACACGGGAGCACACAGATGGGACAAGGGACATGCTGGCTGTTGGCTCGAATGGTGTGCAGTGAGCCAGATCGAAGGATCCAGCGCGACAGCCTGGAAGGTGTCAGAATGGATTAGGGACTCGGGTCAAAGGTGGCCGCGGAGTGTCGCACTAGCTGACAGTTCCAGAGCAAAAGTCCAGCGGGACAGCCTCAGGAGACGCAGGGAAGGCAGTGGCCCGCAGGCTGGCCTGTCACTGCTGGAGCAGATGGGGATGCCCTGGCAGCATAGTCCCAAATAGGCCTAGTGCGTTTGCCTGAGGACAGAGCATATGCTTATCCGAGGTCTTTTTTTTTTTTTTTTTTAAGAAGGCGGGATATCAGGTATTCTAATGAACTAGACCTATTTACACTTTTCTAAATCGTGAAACCAGACTCCTTAACAGGAAACCCTAGTGCCTTTTCGGTTGCCTTTTAAAAAGTCGTTCACAGTTTCCAATACTAATCATCTCACTTTTTAAGCTGTTTCGAAAGGGGAAAACGTGGCTGGAGGAGGACATGACATCTTGGCAAATTCTAGAGGCAGCCAATGGCACCTTTGGTTTGAATGCTGTCGCGCAACCTGTCTCCATTTGGCTACTCCCCAATGGTTCATCTTCATCACCTTCGTGCTTGCACAAGCATGGACCGCCTCCTCCCTTCCCTCCAGCATCCCTAGGTACCATGGTCCCTTCCACCTCCCGCTAGGGCTGCAGAATTTAGGGAGTTAGTCCTTTCCGTGTTAATGCTTGGCAGGCTCCTTTTTTGAGCCAGTGAGGGTAGGGATTTACAAAATCGAGAAAAATGAAAATGAAGCAGCCACCAAAACAAAACAGAGTAGAGAGGAGTATGCCTCCTCACACAGGCCGCCTGAACCCGGGGGAAGACGTGTGGTACCTCAGCATCACGGGTTCTGGGTGACACGAGGCCACAGACAAGTATCAGGGTCTGCCCTCCCTTCCTAATGCAGTTTGGTCACAGCAGCAGCCATTTCGGAGGCCTTTTGTCTTGATGGCTCCTATTTTTGTTGAATGTGTATTTTCTGTTTGTTGTTCTTTTTGCTGTGGGTGTATTTTTCTTTTTTTTAACAAGGAAGAAAGGAAAGCAGACACTCAATCTGACGATTAAATATTGAAGACCTATGCTGATAAGCACTGTGCTTGGTGTTTTTATGTATACGCTGTCTGATTTGTTTGACCAGTGTCTGGTACAGCACTCCAGTCGAGTTACATAAAATGTTTTATGGGAGTAGTTGATTAAACAATGCAATATCAAATACACACACCTCCATACATATTTAGAAGTTTTACATTGCCCATGTATACACAACTTGGCAAAGTTTTGTGGGCCGTTTTGCCACTCATGATGCCAAGCATTTGACTTAATAATCATCTTTGACAGAGCTCTTAATCCATCTGCATTGCACATTCATGTGTAAAAGAAGTAGGAAGTGTGAAACTTGCGGCAAGATCCCGTCAGGAACTGGTAGTCTGAAATGAAAGCCCCAAATTCTCAAGGCATTTTTTTTTTTTTTGGTTTACAGTGAAAATGGAGTTAGAATGTAGGCAAACAGACACAACAACACCATTTGGGGAAGTGAGAACAGGGAGATGGGAGTTAGAGGGGTGAACCCTATGAGCATTAACATCTGATTCCGGTGCCATGGGCTCTCACCATGTTAGTTTTTTCTTTTTTTTGAAAAATGTTCTGATTGATTTTAGAGATGGAGGAAAGGAGAGGGATGGAGAAATAGAAACATTCATCAGCTGCCTTCTGCACGCCCCGTACTGGCGATCAATCCCACAACATGGGCATGTGCACTGATGTGGAATCCAACCAGTGACCTCTGGATTCATGACTTGATGTTCAACCACTGAGCCACACCAGCCGGGCCATATTTGTTTTATCTAATCTTCATGGCGTCTCCCTTTTCATATGCTTCTTACATACAAACATGTTGAAACGTGGGGATTTACATTAACTTGACCACACCTCAAGTTTGTAGTTAAATGGGATCCAAACCCCCGTATTTGTGGCCTATAGGCCACTGTCATGTGATTATTCACCCATGCTATCGTTCTGGTCATTCCCAAAGTACTTTGGATACTATGCCAATGAGAATTGGTCCTTGCTCCTGACAATTGTAATATGTGTCACCCTGTTCACAGCAATCGTTGATACATGCCTCTCTTACAGGACCTGGACAGGGAAAGTTCAAGGAACATTCAAATAAGATAGGACTTACTTTGGGGGGAAGAGATATATGTGCAAAGGCAATGAACTTGGTGAGAGTGACATAGAGAAAGAAGACATCCCCAAGGACAGAACATAGAGCCTGCTGCCTTGTCCGTGGAGTAATATTTCTGTGGATTCTCTAACTCAGAGGAGAGGACGAGGAGTTCTTTTTCTCACTTCACTTGGCATCTCTTTTTTCTCATTCTGCCAAACTCTTAACAGAATAATTAAGCCCACCGAGCCCTGCACTGTGTTCCATAGGCACCCCTTCCGATGGGATAGAGAGCGTTGCATACCAGGGTGCCCATGGCTCTGGACTCCAGGAAACAGATCTCTGCTGTGTTGCCTTGGGCTGGGCACAGAAAAAAGCCTGGCCCAATGCAAACACTGGTGTATAATGGATTATGTTACATATATCAAATTACAAAATGCTCAATTCTTTTTCAATTTCTCTAAAGGGCGCCCTCTTATCATTTTTTATGCATTCACGGGCTAGGGTAGATATACATTTATCATTTGAAATTCAAATAGTTATAGTCGTAAAGCTGCTGACTTGGAGAAACAGGAAATCTAGCATATATCAGGATCTGAATGCTATGCATGATTTGCTGAACTTTTATGATCATTTCAATAAATTATTGAATTAGCTCTGTAGTTTTACAAATAGGCTTGAAAAATGTTCAAATGGTTACAGCCAGGAATAACACTTTTTCAGTCTTTGGCCCTACTTGAAAAATAAATTTCAGCTGACAGGCAAGTTTGAGACACAGAATTCACTCATCAAAGAACAATAAAATCCAATTATTTAAATTTTGCAAGGTCCACTGGAAAATGAACTTAAAGTCTTATTACCAGCCTGGCTCTTACTGCTCTTCAATATTCAAAGTGTTTATTGATTTCAGCATTTTTCCACCAAAAAAAAAAAATCCTTAACATTAAATCGAAAGTTCATGCAAAATAGTTCAGGCAGATAGAATTTTAAAGGATTTAATTATGACCAGACCCGGGATTCTAATGACACTGCAATAGAAATGCATGTCAGAGATGATGTAATATTTTGCTGACATCTGCATCATCCATGGGTTCTATTAATGTAAATATGGACCAATTGGATCGGAACACAAAGATGATTTGAATCTGTCAGTTCCCTCATCTTAATGTGAAAGCAATGTGCTAGCTTTTGCTAACACTTCTGTGTTTGGAAGACTCAGGAGCCTCAAATTGGCTGATTTTGTTTTCTCAATTATTCTCCTTTAGTAGAAATACTGAGTTAATTCAGCATATCTGTTTTAGGAACCACTATTTTTTCACTTTGTCTATAGGCTTGAGTACACTAGGTACCTGCTAATAGCCACATCATGGAATAACTATCTCCCACGATCTCTCTTAGTTGATGCTTTTATTTTTCACCGATATAACTGCACATCACAGAACAAACTCGTACAAAGCACCTCCTCCGTGCAAGGAACTTTGTCACAAAGTAGGGATAGTTGGACCTGTCTTGATCCCCCTTAGAGGCATTGGTATTTGCTATAGCTAAAGAGTATTTTCCCAGCCCCATTTTTGTCTTTTTATACATTTTGATGTATCTAAGAATAATATGTGAGTGAACAATGTGGAAACATTTATCCCAATTAGATGGAAGGTTATATCAGCGGGACAAAGAATGTCATACTCAAGGGCAAGCATTATTTAAGGTGTTATTTAATGCTATGGTTTTCTTTAAAAATAAGTTCAAAGTGGTTGACAATGCCAGTGACATGACTGTTGAAAGTTGATCCATTACTTAATCTGTGAGTTAGGCAATGATGATTTGTCTACTCCATTTAGTTGAAAACATTTAAGTCCAGAAATTTCTCAAACTCCCATTTGGCGAACAAAAACAGAGGATGCCCACTTAAGATTGAATTTCAGATAAATGATAAGTAATTTCTTGTGTAATCCTGTCCCATACCATATTTTGAATATTCTTATACAAAAACAAACAAAAAATGCTATCTAATGTTTATTGAAGGTTGAAATTTAATTGGGATTCTGTATTGTATCTGGAAACCATACACATAGTCAAAGTAGAGTTATAAGATTTCAAATCCACAATAATTTCTACAATAGCATACTAGCTTAAGATGGTAACCTTAAGCCATTCCCAGCCACAAGGTTATAGCAACTGAACATCTATAATTTAGATAATTAGCAAAGCAGAAGCCATTGGCATAGTTACCCAACCAATACTACCTGTGTCCAGTGAAGAATAATTGTAAACATTCAGAGCAGAACCAATTTCAATATTGCTTCAAGCCATGATCAGATTACATTTTTCATCTCTTTTGATCTTGAGTATATATACTACTCCATTGTTACTAACCAATTCAGTTGATTAAATTAATGCTGGATTTGACTAAAAGATACTGCAATCTGGGGGGGGGGGAGGAATACAATAGCCTTGAACCCACAATGTGCTGATCATTAATTTATTATGATATGTAATATAATCCATTAATTTTTAAGGAACCATGTTTCCTCCTGAAATAAGGTATTGTGTCCCCGACTATTCAGCCAAAGTATTCTCTTGTATTGGCACGCTATATATAGATAGTTCACCACTATTTCTCATTTGTGAAAAAAAAAATGTGTAATTTTTTCCACAAATACTCAATGCCCTGTTTATGTATACAGTTTTGATTATGTAGTAAAGCCTCCCGCTTCATCTTTTATAAAGCTTCCTTATCTTTATCTGTCATTAACTTTATATCCAATCCTAACCCATTATATTCTTAAGACATTCCTGGATAAGGAACATCAGCATTTCGCAGGTGTCAATATTGTTGAGTGATTACGATAATGGCTCATAAATCAAACTCCTTGGCAAATCTATGTCCCTTTGATTTCTCATTGTGTGCCTTTGGCAAGTTATTTAGCTTCTCTTAACCTTAGATGCTTCATTTGAAAATTAGATGTAAAGACACTACTTAGGACAGATTATCTCTCACAGTCCTTGCGAACAACCCTAATGGGAAAATACCTACCACATAGTGAACACTATGATTGTGCACTATTTTTACTACCTAAACCCTATGCAACTGGGCTCATTCTTTTTCCTGGAACTCCTCTGTCAAATTCACTCATGAACAGAACACTTTTATTTATACTTTCATTTTATTGAAATAGTTTCCTCTTGGTTTTTTTTTTCATTACTTTCTCTGTTCTGACTGTATCTTCTCTAATTATTATTATTAGCAGTAATAATAATAACCAGATATAGTGAGCAGGATTCTGTGTTGGGGATGAGGAAAAGTAAAGCTATTTTATTATTATTTTTAAATCCTTTCCCAAGGATATTTTTCCATTGATTTTTAGAGAGAGTGGAAAAGAGAGGGAAAGACAGAGAGAAATATCTCTGTGAGAGAAACACATCATTTGGTTGCCTCCTGCATGTGCCCTGACCAGGGCCTTGGCTGAGGAGGAGCCTGAAACCGAGGTGTGTGCCCTTGACTGGATTAGGACCCGGGGCCCTTTGATCTGCAGGCTGACATTCTATCCACTGAGCCACACTGGCCAGGGCAGAAAAACATGTCCTAAGAACAACCGATTGTCTATGACTTTGGTACATTTATCTGAATCCTCATCTTCATTTTATAGACAGAGAAACTATATGTTATCTGGAAGAGCTGATGTGAGAACTGGAGATAAAGTCTCCAGGACATAGTGAGGTATCAATAACTTACAGCTATGATACCGCTCAGAGACAAGAGAAGTCTTGTTAAAGGGCTGCCTTGAGATCACACTTCCACACACTTTCCTCAAGGCCCTTCACCAACAGCAGTAGCTCAATATGCTACACCCCCAAGTACACATTTTGGTACGGCTCACTTAGCAGTTAAATCAAATTACATATAGGAAGGCAAACCGGACTCCTCATAACCCAAATAGAATTTATAGGCGTTCTTTGAAATTGCAATTTTTAAGGGGTTCTAGGCCTTGAAAGGAGGTAAAATGTCAATGAGTTTTGCATTCGGACAAATAAGTTGACCACGTCTTATCATCTCTTAAAGGGAAAGGAGGAAAACAAAGCTTGCATTGAGTACACACGGTATGTTGGCACATGCTGTGCACTGTTAACATTTCACAGTTCCCAGAGAAATAGTCATAAATGGGGTTATTTCTTCCCACATTAGAGATGAGTCATTTAAACTTAGATCAGTCCTTACAGGGAAAAGTGTCTCTCTCCACCTTATTGGGACACGGCAGTCAAGTAACCCCCATACACTTTGTCAGGTGGATATTCAATAAGCTACTGTATCATGAGTACCGAGCACATAGAAAGGGACTCAAAAATACCAGTTCCACCCCAAGATATTTTCCAAATTCATAACGTGCACAAGCTGCACGGATTACATCCCACCAAAGGGTGCCCATGGCTGCAAATCAGGGGAACAGGCTTCCTGTTGCACAAGCAGCAGCAGATGGGGGTGGGGAGGGGGGTTCAGTAAGCAGAGGCGGTCCACAGAGTAGGTGCACAGTAGAAGCCTATGGCCTGGCAGTGACAACAATCACTTCTGCGTTGGCATTCAGAGAGAAAAGTGTTGTCAAGATTAAAATGCTAATCAGGGCTTGCTGGGAAAGTTAGTCATTCCCAGCTGCTGCCCAAGCAGCAGGCCGCTGGAAGCAGCTGTACAGCATATTAGCACCTCGTCTTAACTGCATTGTCTGTGTGATCAGGAAACAGTCAGAAATAAAACCAAGGACATAGGTGTTCACAGCCGTCAGAATCACTACCGTTAGCTGTGGAGAGCCCTACATTCCCAGCAGGCATTTGGGTGTCATGGGTGGAATTAGGAGCCAGACTGGGTGGGGCTTGAATCTCAATCATAGTTTTGCCTCTGTGGGTCTCAGTCACTTCTATGAAATGGGAATGTTACTATCTCTAACAGACTTTTATGAGCGTAAAATGAATGCATTCGTGCGTATTAGAGATTTACTGCTGCCTAACAAATGATTCCAAAACTTAGCCGCTGAAACAGCTGCAAACATTTATTTCACCTTGTGTCAGAAATCCAGGACTTGCTTAGATGAGTGATTCTGGCTCAGGATCGCTCATGAGGTTGGAGTTAAGCTGTGGATGATGGTTACAATCATCTGAGGACTTGCGTGGGACTAGAGAGTCTGCTGTACACATGTGGCTGTTGGCAAGACTTCTTCCCTTGCTGACTGCTAGAATGCAACCCCAGTTTCTCCTCATAGGGATTTTGCCATAGAGCAACTCACAACAGGTCCACTCATTTCTCCCAGAGTAAATAATCCAAGGGAGAAAGAAGGGCCCAAAGAGCGAGGAAGGGCGTGCATGGAGTGCCCTCGGTAGAAGCGATAGTCTTCATATAACCCACTCCCAGGTGTGACATAACAGCACTTCCTCTATATTCAATTCAGGGGAACAACCACTAAATCTGGGTCCCACTCATGGGGAGGAGACCACACAGATCATGCATTCCCTAGGGATGGGGATTACTGTTCTATTTCAAAGCCTGCCTACCATAGCACATTAAGTACCTAACAGGTAAAACATAACAAATGTCAGTTAAACTCTGAAAGCACTTTAAAAATGGTTTTCTAGTTTTGTTGAGATATGTACAATGAGTATAATAATTTTTAGTATGTTCTTTTTGCATTTAGGTAAGTTTTCTAAAATTGTTGAAGATTTACAGTAGGTACCTAATGAATATTAGCTATCCTCCATCTTCTCCCCCTTACATGTCAGTATCCCTGTGATCTTGAAACATTTTAATAATGCTCTGTTAGATTGTCCATCCAACTTTCCAACAGTCTGGACTAACCCACTCATTATCTGTATCCAAAAATAAAATGTTTTTTTATTTTAAATGATAAGAAAGAAATCCATTTTATGCTAATACACAGGTTTAAGTTCCAAAGAAGGAGGATCATTTCAACAGTGATTATTTCGGCCCACATTTCTTATTTTAATCTATAAATAAGTCCTTACCTTACTACCTAGGTTCCTTTGATCCATACAAAATAGGGATATTTATTAAACTCTATAATCATAAGACCCAAATCTAGATGATGTCTCTGTCCAGAGTGATTCCTCTGTGGGAGAGTTGTGGTTTAGAAAACAGGGTCTCAGGAGGTTGATGCTAAAGACCTTCATGTCATCACCCTGTCAACATGCTGGCTCTTCCCTTCAAAAACACCCCACCTCAACCCTGGGTTCTCACTTCAAGGAACCGCAGCCCATTTTGCTGAGTCACTCCAACCAGGCCAGAGCTTTCTCTAGGGCTGCTCTCTCATTTGTATTCCTGATACCCAATCACATCAAGTTCTGCTGACCTTACTTTCTGCAGATTACTTAAACTCATTGCCTTTTTTTTTGTAAATTCACACTACCATTACTTCTTTCCTGGGAATTACATGCAAAAATTCTGTAATGATTCCTTCTTTCTCTAACTCCTTTACTCTTTAACCCAGCCTCCACAGAGCTGCCTATTAGACCATTCTATTGTATAAAAATCTCTATCTTAGTTAAATATACTTTTATAGCCCAAACTAAACCAAGCTCCAGAATATGGTATATGAAATATTACAAAATCAGGACCTAGATGGTTTCTCCAGCTTTATATTCCACTATTCTACACTGAGCACGTGCACATGTGTGTGTGTGTGCGTGCACACACACACACACACACACACACACACACCTGCCCATTTTGCTACAACAAAACTAAACTACTCTTCATTTACTGATTTCACTGCACTGCCTTTTATGCTTTAATTCATTTGTATATGCAGTTTACTTTGCTGTCTCCCTAGTAAATGTGTATTCTTTCTTCCAAACCCAGTATGTGGCTCTTCTTGTTAAGCATTCTGGACAGCCTTCCCAGAGCTCAGAGAGTAAACAGCTCCTTCCTCCCTCTCACTCTACACCTTGTAAACATTACATTGCTGTTCTTCTAAGTCTACTCAATGGTAATGTATTAGCTGTAATACAGTCTTTTATACAACAAATAATCACCTTGGAATTATTAGCGCATTAAGCCTGCTCTTAATATATGAATGTAATAGATGGCTATACATGTTACTACTAATAAGTTGAACCATATACAATTATTGTGTTTGAAAGTGAAAAGAAAAGGTCAATTGGCAATTTCATGTGATTTACCATATTTGAGAGACCCTTCTTTTCTTGTGCACTGGGGGGTGTAGTGTAAAGCCCAAGAGGAACATCAGTTGGTAAAGAGTTAAAGAGGTGTTGTTAGCATCTAATGTGTCATTTTCTGGGAGAAAATTTGACTTCTTTTAAATAAAATTGAAAAGTGAATCACTAAGGTCAATAGACATGTGTTATCTAGAGATAGATTTTAGCTAAATATATGTAAATTGAAGGCTTCAAAGGAAATGAATGGAACACCTAAAGATATGGGGTGTGTGTGTGTGTGTGTGCTGCATTGATGGAAGAAGAGATTAAACCAGGTGGTGTGGGTCAGTGATTGAGCATCTACCCATGAAACAGGAGGTCACAGTTCCATTCCCAGTCAGAGCACATGCCCAGGTTGTGGGCTTGATCCCTAATACTAGTAGAGGGTGTGTGGGAGGCAGCCAATTGATTCTCTGTCATCATTGATGTTTCTATCTTTCTCTCCCTCTCCCTTCCTCTCTCTGAAATTAATAAAAAAAAGAAGAGATTAGTTGGCCACATGCAAGGCATACTAGTATTTAAGGACAATAAAAAGTTATCATGAATTATAATGTTTATGCTCTAAAAAGATATTAAACACCTATGTAAGATGCTTCTTCAGAATGCTGATTTTATGGACTGCCTATATCCATTATCTGTGTGATATCTGTATTGAAAACTCCAAATGATTTCAGCAAACTCCAGTGTATATGTATCACTGGTCTATGGGTAACCAGACAATACCTTTAGTATCTATATCCATAGTCATAGCTGTACCAATCTGCATCTATATTTACAACTGAATCAACATTTTAAATGTAATTCTAGTCTTAGCATGCATACCTTTCCCATTCAGGAATCAAGTCTGGGAAACCAAGCTACTGGAAAGCAGCCCGGCCCTGTCATGTGGGTGGGAAATTGTATTTGAGGTGAGGAGGTGGGCGGCCTCAGAACTATTCCTTCTTATCTCATCAAGCCATTTGGCTGCCCATCCATCCATACGCTGCCTAACAAACATCTCCTCCCTGTTCCCCTTCCTGAGGTGACCCTCATGCTGATCAGAAATCTTCCCAAAGCTCCTCCTACCCTGCAGGGATGCCCCCACTTGGCCAGGGATTCAAATCAATTTGCCTTTTGCTTAATCCTCCAGGGGAGATAGCATACAGGGAGTGACTTCCTTGATGCCTGAAATTTATCCAAATGTATGACCCAGATTCAATATTCCTGAGAGTGAGGCATGTGTTTTGGCCACAGTGGATTTGTGCTGTTCATTTTCTGTCAAGAGGTTTCATGGGTTGCTTCTGGCTCAAGATTCACTTTGAAGTTGATGGATCATCCTTTTGTTTACTTAATAAACATCGAGCTCCTAATATGTTTATGGAATGGCACTAGAAGCTGTGGGCAATAAAAAAAAAATGAGTTAGATGTGCTCCATGACCTTAAGAAGCTTATATGCTTATAAAACATTGCTTATTGGTAACTCTAAGGCTTAATATCGTATAAATCTTGCACATAGTAGGCCTTCAATAGCTGTTGAATAATTTAATGAGGTACTAGAATGGAGCTGTCATCATACTATTGTAGAGAGTTAGAGGAAGTCTAATTTTAATGCATGGGACAGAAAACACCTCTCTTCCATTTCTCTAAAAGTTGACATTTAACATCCCTTCCGGGCTCACCTTAACCATAACGGTGGGAATGAATAATCTAAGCAGAAGGTTTTGCCTGAATAAAGTAGAGAAGTGGGAAAGTGTATAATATATTTGGGGAATGATGAGTAGATGATAAAATTAAGGGTGTGGGGACCTTCAGGAAGAGTTAGTCCAAACATAGAATCATCAGATAAATACAGGTTGGGGAGGATAGTTTGTGACAGAAAACACATCTCCTAACAACAACAAACAAACAAAAAGAGAGAGAGAGAGAGAGAGAGAGAGAGAGAGAGAGAGAGAGAGAGAGATACACTACTACCAGCCCCTTCATTTCTTCTCCAGTGTGTGCTTTCTCTCCATCGCTCTGGCTGCCTCCTGTGGCTCTTATATATTTTTGCAAAGTTTGAGGCATTACCTTTGTGACCTTATAAAGCTAAAGCTCTCTTAGGAGAAAAGGTAGCACAGTTGATTTCTGTTTCTAACTAGCCTGGCCAGACCATCTTTTACTTCTTCCACCTGTGATCCATTCCGTCCTGTGTCATGTTAGAGTTGGATGGACCAATGGAGTTGCCATTTTCTCTTTAGAGTGTACAGCCCTTAAAAGAAGGACAAGTAATGGTAATGGCTATATAAAGAAATTCAGATGCTAGACTATAAGAAAGGGGTCATGCCAAGCCTTCCAGGAAAAATTAGCCCTAATTTCAGATTTGAATGAACACAAGAAGTTAATGATAAAAGCCATAGAGAGTAAGAGCATTCATGGAAATGGGAATGTCTAGGCAAAAACCCTTAAAGTGTTGGAGCATTCAAAGACCAGAAAGAGGCCATTGTAGCTTGCAGGAAGTAAGAGGTGGGGGTGTGGAGTGTTTGAATGAAGTGGTAGGAAAGATATATATGAACCATGTTATGTGAGGTTTCATAGGCCATAGTAATGAACACGAATTTTATTCTAATAAAAAAAAAAACTATGGTAGAGGATAGCCTGGGAGGACTTAAATTTGAAAATGACGTCACTGGCTTCTGAGTAAAGGAGAAATTATAGCAGAGCGAAGTGGAAGAAGAAAGGTTGCTGTCCCCCTCCCACCCACAGACGGGGGTGAATTAGAATGTCAGCAGTGGACAAAAAAAAAAACAAAACACAAAACGATGATCAGTAGAACTTTCCGTGACTATGGAAATGCTCGATATCTGAGCCCTTGAAATGTGATTCGTCTGACTGTGGAACTCACTTGCAGATTTGTATTTGCTTTTTTAAAAAATATATATTTTATTGATTTTTTACAGAGAGGAAGGGAGAGGGATAGAGAGTTAGAAACATTGATGAGAGAGAAGCATCGATCAGCTGCCTCCTGCACACCCCCTACTGGGGATATGCCCGCAACCAAGGCACATGCCCTTGACCGGAATCGAACCTGGGACCCTTGAGTCCGCAGGCCGACGCTCTATCCACTGAGCCAAACCGGTTAGGGCTGTATTTGCTTTTAATTAATTGAAATTTAAATAACTATACATGCCAGTGGTTTCTCCACTGAGAGAGTTGATCACTTAGAATCCAACTCACATGCCTTCCAAAGCCCACGTTCTTAACCACTGCCCTAGTGGGCCATCGCTTACATGATGGGAGGCAGTGATTTCGGAGCTGCTCCATTTGTAACTTCCCCTGTGCCCTCTGACACGACGAGGGCTATTACCAACAGAGAAAGAACTCAGATAACGTCACCCAGCACTTTTCCACCGTGAGTGCTGCTGCCCGGGCCACGCTGCCTTGCCATCCCTGCTCTGATCCCAGTGTGTGGTGGGAAGTGGGAAGGAACGAGGCATTTACTTTCCAAGAACACTTACTTGTCCCAGTAATGTGTTTAGGACCAAAGACTGTGAAGAGGTTGCATTTAAAACTGTCTCTTTCCAGTTGATGGATAATTTATGGCATCATTACGAGGGACAACAAATAGCTTCTCTGGGATGACAGAAATGCAATTAGATTGTCGCAGACTGTCAGTTGTTGTATTTGGGTATAATTTCTTTAATGCTTCCCTTGTATAAGCCTCTGCTGGTAATAATAACAGAGACAGAACTTGCTGTGTTCTTTTTTAAGAAGGGGGGGGTGGAATTAGGATCACATTCTATTATATTCAGAGTGAAAGTTGCCACAAGGAAGTTGCAGGAAATATTGGGGTTCTCAAGATTCTCCTTGCTAAGTGCCCACACTTAGTAAGAGCTCAATCAATATTTTAAATAAAAAAAATAAATGAACAATGTAATAAAGGTCTTTGAAAATAAAACTCCAGAATGCATATATCCAACTTGTGCCCTTTTTCTCAAGAAACCCCATTGGTTGGTGTAGACTTATTTCAATACTAGAGGCCGAGAGAGAGAGAGAGAGAGAGAGAGAGCGAGAGAGAGAGAAACATCAATGATGAGAGAGAATCATCGATTGGCTGCTCCTGCACACCCCATACTGGGGATCCAGTCTGCAACCCAGGCATGTGCCCTGACTGGGAATTGAACCATGGCCTCCTGTTTCATAGGTTGATGCTCAACTACTGAGCCATGCCAGCCAGGTTCCACTCAGTACTTCTTTTCCTAGTTATTTTCAGGAAAACTCTACCTCCCCAGTCCAGGAGAAGGGCTTTTGGTGATATTAGTATATAACCAGCAATGTCCATCTTATTGATTTATTTTACAGACTCTTTGATGTTACTTCAAATCAGGAGGATAAGGAATACATAATTTAATTTCTTTAGGCTTCGATACTAAATTTTTCTACAGGGAAAGGGAGAAACTTGATGGTTCAAATATCACTCTCTGGGATAGCCTGCCTTCATATAACTTATTCCATGAATACGCTGAACAGCTATGAGGCTCCACGTCCTGAGCCAGGCCTGGAAATAGCATCAGTGCCCGGGAGAGATGTAGTCCCCACCCACATATAGATTTTAATAGATATATTGCTTGTAAGGGGAAATTCTACTTCATATCTAATATTGTCCCCTGGAAAGTATTGCACTAAAAACTTCTGTTGCCCATAAATAGTCCAGTATTTATTAAGCATTCAGGACTCAAGCACACACTGAATTCTACCCCTGCAGGTAACAGTAGTCAGGTAACACTGACTTCCACGAAATGTGTTCTTCTCTCATAAACATGAAACATCCCCAAGTCTGAAATCTCTGATGCCTGCCTCTTTTCCTGAACCTCACACTGATATATCCGGTAGAAAGTTGAACATAAAATAGTTATCCCCAAATTAATATCTCCACAATGGAATTTTATTTCTGTTCTCCAAGACTCTTCTTCCTACAGTCTTCACCCAATAAACGCTGTTGCCAATTGTTCAATTGCTCATCACAATACCCTGGTGTTATTCCAATGTCTTCTTCTTTCGCCCTCCACTTCTAATTTTTTATCTCTTTGCTGCAACCACATTTTGAAGCATCTAGTCTGCTGCACCTTCATTGCTACTGCCCTCATCCAAGCTGCCACTGTCACCGTCTGAATCACTACCATAGACAACTTGCTGCTCTATCTCTTCCACTGTTCTCACTGCAAGCCATTCCACACATGGTAGATGGAAGATGCTACTAAAAGAAGACTTCTCTGCAAAAAAAAAAAAAAATCATTTATCATCTGAATCACTACCATAGACAACTTACTGGTCTATCCCTTCCCCTGTTCTCACTGCAAGCCATTCAACACATGGTAGATGGAAGGATGCTACTAAAAGCAGACTTCTCTGCAAAAAAAAAAAAAATCATTTAATTACCACCTATTGGATTTTTATTTAAATTTCCACTTCAAAGCCTCAAGTGATCATCTCTCATCTGATTATCAAGTCCACAAAGCTCTTTCTGACCTCGGTGAACTTGTGAGTTCCCCTGTGGTAACACTCTCTCTGGCTTCTCACTTGATTGTCTGGTTTCTTAATAACATTGAGATTTCTTCAGCAAAACCTTAATTGACTAACCCTTTCAAAAATGTAAAGCCCTCAGTAAAATAAGCCAGTTACAGAAGGGCAGATAGTTTATGGTTCCACTTATATGAGGTTCCTAAAAAAAAAAGTCAAACTCATAGAAAGTGAGAGTAGATTGTTGGTTGATGGTAGATTTCATAGTAAGTGTTCTTAGTACCATCTATAATAATAAAAGCATAGCATGCTAATTAGACCAGGCATCTGGACGACCTTCCCGATGACCTTCCAGACGACCTTCCGGATGAAGCTGGGTCTGTGAGGGCCAAGGCAAGCCATCACAGCTGCAAGGGCCGAGCCCATTGCATGAATTTCATGCATCAGGCCTCTAGTAAAAAAAGAAAAGGAATCGAACTTTTCTCATTACTCAGTTGCATTACCTGTTGATTTCCTTCTTTGCAATTCTCACTCTCAAAGATTATTGTATTCATTTGAATATCTATGAGAATACAAATTCAATGGAGGCAGGGCATGAGATATTTTGATTCTACTCTTTTCCCAGAGTCAAGCATATGGGTTAGCACATGAAGGATACAGACTAAGTAATTATTAAAGGGCTACATGAGGAATCTTTGACTCTGACTGTGAAAACCATGTAAGGGCCACTCTTTGAATTCCCACTGAGGAAGTGTCATTATTACTCGGGGACCCTCTCACTTCTTTTTCTGATGGAATTCCACTAGGAGACAGCCCTCACTTCGGAAATTGGCCCATCACGGCTGCTGAGATTTCAGACACAACACACCATCTCAGTATAGTGCCTTCTGTTCAGTGATTTTCAAAACCGCTCTCCTGAGGGTGTTTAAAGGCCTTCACTCCAACAAGTCACCTCACAAATTAATTTGCTAGTTTTCAATCTTTATTAATGCAAATTGACTCAATGCTGTAAACATCTGCAGGTGAAGGCTCAGGTTTCGCCTCATTCTCTCTGCACTGAGGCAGGGTAAACTGCAAGCTTTGCAAATACACACAACTTCAATAAAGAAGATGGGCCCTGACCGGTTTTGCTCAGTGGGGAGCACGTCAGGACTGAAGGGTCCCAGGTTCAATTCCAGTCAAGGGCATGTACCTGGGTTGCAGGCACATCCCCAGTAGGGAGAGTGCAGGAGGCAGCTGAATCTATGTTTCTCTCTCATCGATGTTTCTAACTCTCTATCCCTCTCCCTCTCCCTTCCTCTCTGTAAAAAAATCAATAAAATATATATTTTTTTTAAAAAGACGGTTGAGTCCTCACTTTCAAGCTGCACAATTTCTCTTTGCAAAGGGAATCTCACACTTGCTTTAAAGGTGATGTTATAATACCCTTCATACATCTGCCCCGCAGGGAGACAGAAATTGACATGATATTTTGGCAACAAGAAACTTTGGAATAATCTGGCTTTAGCACTGATCATCTCCGGGGGACATGGTAGTCAAGTTGTGTAGTGTCAAGTAGTGTAATGGTAGCTGCTGGAAAATGTGAACATTCACACCTTCTCGCTGTTCTTTTTGGGTGAAATACACACAGTACTTCCTAGTTTGGGGTGCCTGATGGAAGGCAAACTAGGGATAAAGACAGAAGGGTAAACACAGTTTCTTGGTCTCCAAATTGTAGAACACATTTCTTACAAAAATAATCCTCACATTTGCATAGCATCGTGCATGTCCAAGTTTTCCATGGCATCTTCTCATTAAATCCTCACACTGAATGTGTCTAGCTATGTGTCAGGACAAAGTGTCATTCTTTTACCTTCTTTCAAGTGTACTTAAAGATAATGGGAAGGTATCTTGAATTTTAGGGGGAAAAATAAATTAAAAAATGGAGTTGACGTGGGACATCTTGAATTTAGTTTAAATCTCTAATAAAGATTTTAATACACAGGAAAGATTCATGTTCTGTACACCAAATAAATGATTAATTCAAGTGATCATTGGTTTTGCAGAGAATGAAACTGAAGCTCAGAGAAATGTAGATCCTTGGATAATAAGGAAGCAGGAGTATGTCAATCATTATACATGGGTGGGCAAAAGCAGGTTTACAGTTGTGAGTACACAAATCAGTTTACTCTTGTATTGTTACTTATTAGTTATTGTGTTATTTATTTGTATTACAACTATAAACCTACCTTTGCCCATCCCCATATCCACTGGTCCTCAGCTACCCTCTCAGCTAGACAAATGCAAGCACAATTTGTGTGAGAAAAAAAAGGACCAAAGAATATTTGAAGGGGTTGATAGTGTAGTGAGTGTATGCTTAGGTGTTGAACTTGAAAAATATATAATAAGTAATGCTTCATATGGTTTAGTATTATCTTAACTGTTTTCAAATTCCTTCTTCTCCCCAATTAAAAGAAGAGGGGGGAAAGCCCAACCTCTCTTCCTCCTTCACTTTCTGCCTTCACTCTGGTAAATTCCAGTAAAATAAACATAGACAGTGGTATCTGGTGTTGTTTGTTTTTGACAAGTTCATTTTGGTAAAGATCTAAACATGCATGGCAATTCTAAATTGCCTTTGAACTTAATGTTTTTGCCGTTTCCTTCACATAACTGTATGGTTTTAATAATACAAAATATTTTCTAAATGGGGCAGTGATCTCTTTTTAATAATAATCATAAACTCTTAAAAACTAAAGAGTAACATGCAGAGAAAAACTTATACCAGGTATGTATGTGTTAAAGATAAATTCGTTTTGTCAGATATTATCGAACTAGAGGCCCAGTGCACGAAATTCGTGCACAGGTAGGGTCCCTAGAAGCTTCCCCAGCTTCCAGCTGCTGGCCAGGGCCTCTCTTCTCCAGCTGCCAGATGCTAGCTGGGGCCTTCCTTATTTCCGCACGGACCCGTGGTGGTCAGCTCACGTCATAGTGAGCTATAGAACTCCAGTTGGTCGAACTCCCGAGGGAACACTTTGCATATTAGATTTTTATATATATAGATTGGGCTAAAGGGCCCCTGTCACTTGAGATCCATGCCACTTAAAATAAGAGGATCAAAAAGACTACCTCTTGGATAAAAAACTGGAGATATAAATATATATATATATATTTTTTTTTTTCAAACCTCAAATTTTATTTTGGAAACAAAAACTTATTTTTTTGCCATCAGATGGTTTTTGCCACGTAGAATGAATATAATTATACTGCCCTTTATGGTCACTATGAACCACGTGTGGCCACTGGGCAATGAAACCATGGCCAGTTCAAACTGAGATGTGTTATGAGAGTGAAATACATACTAGGTTTGAAGGACTTAGTTCAAAAAAATATCTCATTACTAATTGTTTATATTGATTCCATGTAGAATATTGAATTTTAGTTTAATGGGGTTAACTATTACTTTAAAATTTTAATCGGTGCCTGGCCAGTGTGGCTCAGTGGTTGAGCGTCAACCTATGAACCAGGAGGTCAAGGTCTGATTCTGGTCAGGGCACAGGCCTGGGTTATAGGCTTGATCCCCAGTAGGGGGCGTGCAGGAGGCAGCAGATTAATGATTCTCTCCCATCATTGATGTTTCTGTATCTCTTTCTGTCTCCCTTCCTCTGTGAAATCAATTTAAAAAATATAATCTGTAACTTTTTATTTTTTATACCTAGGCACTAACAATCTTAGACATTCATATGTAGTTCATATGGACACTTCTGGTTTAAATATTTGAGAAATGTACTTAGAAATACATTTCTAGAAAAATAGAAAAGATGTAAATACTTGTCTGACAAATGTTAAATGTTCATCTTCACTTTTCATTCTGCGATGTCTACAGATCATCTTGGATATGACATTTATTAAAATAATTGTAGCCCCTAAAATGCTATAAAAGTGTCATTTTTCTCTTTATATAGAATTCTACAAGAGAAAAATATAATGGGGAAGTCTTCTAAATTCCATCAATAATCAGGTTAAAAGAAAATGGGGCAGCTATAGGAGAAGGATAGAGACTTTGTACTTGAAAAATTTTTAAGGCCCTTTGATTTATTTTTGTTTTCTAATTCTGTGAAATATTTGATATAAGGAAGGCTTATAAGATACCATTCTTTTTTTAAATGCAAAATTACATCTATAACATGGCCTGTGGAGGAGAGAGAGAAAAAGAGAATATAAGGCGATACACTTTTGTGTTTAAAAAGAATAGTCATTTTGTTGTCATCAACGTGAGTAGATTAATAGATCCTGGGTAACATGTTTTCCTCTTATTATTTATATTTATAAATAAATGTAGCTTTCTTTTTCACATTATCTACACTCAAGATGCCTTCATTTTGCCCAGAAATATTTCCTTTAGTAAAACACAAAGTATTTTCTTTACTAATTGTCTACAAAGCTTTTAATGCCAGTCAGCCGCCAGCAGAACTTGCAATGACTTCATTCCAAGAGCCCAGAATCATCAAGGGCATAGTTTCGCAGTGAACGTGGCCAAGGTAAATCACTATTCAAGTGTTCTCTGTAATTACATGCATGGTGCAGTCTGCACAGCACAGCCAGACTGGAGGAGCCTGAGGCTGTGTCCCCACAATCTGGCTCTCAGGTAATTTTTCTACTGTTTTCCCATTCCCATGCCTATACATGCCACATGTACATCCCGAGCGTCAATTCCCCTGGGGAGACTACATCTAAAACCCTCTGAATTGGACCTTGATGCTTTAGGATATTTCCCCCACATAAAGACAAACATGATCCTTTTAACTTAAAATGCAAAAGTGGTCCGGGTCAATTTCAGCAAGAACAGACCCAAGAAGGGGTAAGAATGTCTTTTGTTGCTCCCCAAGCTAGATAAAATGAATCTTTATACTTTTTTATTTTTGGAAAAAAGATTCAAGGCAAAGAAAAAAATCTTCAAAAGCAGAATAAAAGGGAAATGTGGGGCTTTCTATGGGAGATACGGGAAGGAATTTTCTTATCTAAATGGATAAAATACATTTCAAATAGAAAAAGTATAGATTTCCCTGAGCATTTGTGCAAGAAAATTGAAAGAGTAAATGAGGAGTCAAAGTCATCACAAATAAGCAGAAGACATTTCACTTGAAAAATATTAACAGAAGAAAATATATGGAATATATCAGAAATTGGTCAGCAGACAGACAAAAAGAGTCCACAAAAAGATAGGCAGGTGCCTGTTAAGGTTTCAAACATTGAAAGCACTAGAAAAAGAACCTATTAGGGATCCAAGATGCTTTTCAATGAAGTTAAAATGAAAGCATCCAAGAGGCACTTACAATGCAGAAATCTCTTAAATTTTGTCACAGTAGAAAATTATTTTTTCAATACAGAGTTTGTTTGGACAACTGGCTTCCGAATCCTCAAGCCTTAAGGGTCTATGAGGGTCTCTCTAAGTTTGAAATTGTTTTAGATCATTCCTGCGAACCAGTATATCCACCTCTATTTTTGGTCATCAGCAAATGTCTATAAAGCACCTACTATGTGTCAGTTGTTAGGCTGGCTCTGAAAATATAGTGATCAACAGAACACAATTTTGTCTTTCCTTGCAGAGTTTGTAAGGAAGAACTCTTTCTAAGACTGCCAGGATTACTCACTTAGTAATTACTGGTAGGATGATATGAAGGAGAAGTGCATGGTGAATGTCATGTGGTCAAGTGCTGAGGTTTAGAGACCTCCCTAAGAAGGCAGACATGGAGTGGAGGCTGGAAGTATGATAAGGATTAGTCAGACAAAGAGAGAATGTGGGATTACAGGGATGCTTTAGGGTGAGAAAGCAGCACACGTGAAGACCCTAAATCAAGAATAAATGGGAATTTTGTAGGGATTCAAAGAAATGTATGTGAATAAAAAGAAGACAGACAGGAAGGGGAGGCAAAAGGAGATGGAGAGAGGCCTGTGCGACCAAACCATAGGTAAGGATTATACTTTTTATGCTATGGACAATGAAATCAGAACAATTAAACATGTTTCTGAAAAACAAAAGGGTAAAGAGGTCTATCATTTTATAATAACGGATAGTTGTTGAGCACTTAAGTTTTTTGCATATATCTCAATGAGTTGATGACTCATTAAACTGACTAGAATAAATTGTGACAATATCTTTGGGGTATAAGACTTGAACACTTACTCCTACAAAGCTTTGAGTAATGTGCAGTGATTCCTACATATATCTCATCTCTTTCCTCTTGGACGTTCACAAGGTATATTGCCATATTAAAAATTCTGAGAAGCCGAAACCGGTTTGGCTCAGTGGATAGAGCGTCGGCCTGCGAGCTGAAAGGTCCCAGGTTCAATTCCGGTCAAGGGTTGCGGGCACATCCCCAGTAGGAGATGTGCAGGAGGCAGCTGATCGATGTTTCTTTCTCATCGATGTTTCTGACTCTCTATCTCTATCTCTATCTCTATCTCTCTCTCTTCCTCTCTGTAAAAAATCAATAAAATATATTTTAAAAAAATAATAAAAAATAAAAAAAATTCTGAGAAGCTCATGTAAACACTTTAACTTTGTTAGTCCATTGCCTCCCAAATTTGGGTTTGACATTCAGAGAAACAGTTTTTCTTTTGTTTATTCTTATTTTAATGCTTTTAACATTTATTTTATTGTTCAAAGTTTCGATAGCTATTCTTTTTTTAAACTTAAATTCTTTATTGTTTAAAGTATCGTATATGTCTCCCTTTTCCCCCATTGGCCTCTCCCCTCACCGTTCCCCCCCACCCCCAGCATATGCTCACACCCCACTACTGCCTGTGTCCATGGGTTATGCTTATATGCATGCATACAAGTCCTTTGGTTGGTCTCTGAGAAACGATATTTTTTCAGTTACTATAAAACACCATGTAATATTTTTAAAATATACTTTATTGATTTCAGAGAAGGGAGAGGGAGAGAAGAGAAACGTTCTTTCTGAGGTAGTGAGCTAAGGAGTTTGTAAGAAATCCTAAAAACATCTGCCACAAATATTACAGAGGCTGTCCCCAGATCTATGGCTTATAAAGAAAGTTCGACAATGTTGAGAGGATCACTTTGGATGCAAATGATTGAAACTGGTTTCAATCAGTAAAAATACAGTATTATTATAGGCATCGGGAATTCTTAAAAACACAACTAAAATGCCACACTCTGCAATCCAAGGTTTTAGAAGCACCATCATTCCTTTACCATACACATCAGATTAAGAAGTCTTAAAACTCTGGTCTCCGCATGATAAATTTTATTTTCATGTCAAATCAGCTATTCATGTAATCTCACCAGTAGTGGAAATGAGGATCCATTTTCAATCCCTCTTGAAACGTGGTAGGGGGCTCATTCATCCGCCCAGGCCCTGGCCACAGGCCCTGGAGCTTACTAGTTCCAGAAGTCTCTGGGGAGAAAGAGCCTTACCCCGTCTGCCAAAATGCATCTCACTGTTTGAGAATCTGCAAGCACACATGGCTACTAGCCTCGATTCCATGGTGGACCCATTTGAGGAGTGAAATTCATGGCTCCTTAAGGAATACAATAGAACACTAACTCACTGTGCTTCCTCAGGTTCCCGGCACGCCCCAGA
>NW_006282381.1:2844810-2861278 GCF_000327345.1 Myotis davidii
GGAGAGGGAGAGAGAGATAGAAACATCAATGATGAGAGAGAATCTTTGATCGGCTGCCTCCTGCACACCCCCTACTGGGGTTCGAACCCACAATGTGCCCTTGCCTGGAATCAAACCTGGGACCCTTTAGTCAGCAGGCTGATGCTCTATTCCCTGAGCAAAACCAGCTAGGGCCCATGTAATATTTTTTCAGTAACTTTGTGAATTTTAATAAAACAAATACATGCAAGCAGTACAATCAACCATGTAATATTTATATATGTGTGTGTGTGTGTGTGTGTTTTGGAGGATTCATTAATTCATAAGACAAGCTAGTTACTTTTGTTGTTGTTGTTAATCCTTACCCAAGGATATTTTTCCATTGATTTTTAGAGAAAGTGGAAGAGAGAGGGAAAGACCGAAAGAAACATCGATGTGAGAGAAACACATTGATTGGTTGCCTCCTGCACGAGCCCTGACTAGGGCCTGGGCCATGGAAGAGCCTGCAACAAAGTTATATGCCTTGAGCAGAATCGAACCTGGGACCCTTTGCTCCGCAGGCCAACTGAGCCAGACCGTCTAGAGCACTAATTACCTTTTTCTACAAATTTAGGCCTAAGTTATATGTGAAGAATGCCATTGCCATGAGGATGGTTTCAACAGATGACATCACTTCAATTTTCCATAACTATACTTACTTATTATATTTTATTTAACCATGACAAAAAGATTTAAGACATGTGCTAACATCTGAGCAATAGACTGGTCCGCCGACAATAACTAGTTGCCATTGCTTACGGGGGCACCTTTGATAAACTCATAGACACGCTCATGTGTTACTAACCCAACTTGAATAAATAGAATTCAAACAGATTCTAAATTAAGGCTGTGCCTCTCTCAGAAGTTGTTTGAGAATATTACCAAGGTGTGTTTTCTCTCTCACTTCTGTATTGAAGAATGGGCCAGGAAGCCTGCTCACCTCACTGACACATCCTTCTAGAGTCAATGTTATTCAGACAAGTTAATGAGAAAATCGCAGAGCACAGTCTTAGTCACGCTATGTTTTTTAATAAGCCTGCCGCTGTCCTCCAAGAATTCCTGGAATTGCCTTTATTCTTCATATCAAGAGATATCCTTTGAAAGCTTTAAACACTTCTTTGCAGTTTATAGATATATCTTTTTTCTCCTCTGTAACACCACTCCTAAAAATATGTTTTCTTCTATGGACTTGATTATATTTCTAGACAAATAGTCAGCGTGAACACCTCTGGAAATCTGACATCATCTATCAGAGGCTTAAATATGACTAACCATTTTGGAGGTTGGATTGTAAATGGAACTTAAGTTTAGGCGGTTTAGCTAAGGTACTCGCAGCCTGAAAACCCTCTGGGTTTTGTTTGTTTTTGTCTTGTTTTTATTGTCGTCTCTTTATTTCAGCTGGAATACTTAATATTTGCCACTATTCATAATTTCAAATTTAATTTTACAAAAGTGTAATTTTATTCTGTAACTTATTTATTTTTCAAAAATGTTTTGAGTGGGTACCAAGTGCACTGAGGATGCTACAGAGGTGAGACAGGTAATTATAAGACGAATAGGAGACATAAAATCCTTACTTTCAAGGAGCTTCCCTGATAAGCAGGAAAAAAACTAGTCACAGCCTGGCCAGTGTTGCTCAGTGGTTGAGCACGGACCTATGGACCAGGAGGTCACAGTTCAATTCCCGATCAAGGCACATGCCCAGGTTGCAGGCTCGATCCCCAGTGTGGGGCATGCAGGAGGCAGCTGATCAATGATTCTCTCATCATTGATGTTTCTGTCTCTCTCTCCCACTCCCTCTCTGAAATCAATACAAATATGTTTGTTTGTTTGTTAAATCTTATTGTCCATTTTTAATTTTTTGAGGCAGGGAGGAGGATGGGTGGAGGTAGAAGAGGGAATAAGGGGGGTAAATGGTGATAAAAACATAGAATAAAGAAAAAAAGAGCCCTAACTGGTTTGGCTCAGTGGATAGGCCCTCGGCCTGCAGACTGAAAGGTCCCAGGTTCGATTCGGGTCAAGGGCATGTACCTGGGTTGCGGGCACATCCCTAGCAGGGAGTGTGCAGGAGGCAGCTGATCAATGATTCTCTCATCATTGATGTTTCTGTCTCTCTCTCCCACTCCCTCTCTGAAATCAATACAAATATGTTTGTTTGTTTGTTAAATCTTATTGTCCATTTTTAATTTTTTGAGGCAGGGAGGAGGATGGGTGGAGGTAGAAGAGGGAATAAGGGGGGTAAATGGTGACTCCCTTCCTCTCTGTAAAAAATCAACAAAATATATTTTTAAAAAAGAAAGAAAGAGCTTAGAGTTATCGTTTCTGTCCTTACAGCAAGAAAAAGATGGCCGCATTGGAAAGCAACAACTTTTCTGCACCACCCAGAGCCCCCACAGTGCAGGGCAAACTTCCCAGTGGAACCTAGAGAGACGGGACGACCCAGGAGACCCCGGGAGACCTGCTCACCCTGAGCCGACGCCAGCGGAGCCGTACACCGGTAGGTGCAATGGGAAGCTGACTTTTGACAGGTTGCTGCAGGCTGAGGGTGAAGGAGCTGGAGGACGAGAAACCCTTGGGGCCACAGTCTCAGGGTCCCCACACTTTTATGTTCAGGAAGCTCACCAGCTTCTCCCCGTGAAGACCCAAGGAAGAGCCCGTGGTGACTGTGATGGTGGGAGGGATGGGAGTGGAGGGGGGGAAGGGAGATACATGTTCAGAACCTTCTTCACATCGAAGCTCTATTGTCCAGGGGAAAACAAAACGAAACAAAACTTGGCCACAGCCTTTTTGAAACTAGAAAGAAAGGGCTTCTGATTCCACTCCAGCCAGTGCTGTGCTGTTCGTCCGTAGGGTATAAGAAGGAAAATAAAACATAATCAGCCCGGCCGGCATGTCTCAATGGTTGAGCATTGACCTATGAACCAGGAGGTCGCAGTTCGATTCTCGATCAAAGCATATAACTGGGTTGCAGGTCTATCAGTGTATAGGCAGCTGATCAGTAATTCTCTCTCATCAGTACTTCTCTCTCTCTCTCTCTCTCTCTCTCTCATTGATGTTTCTATCTCTCTCTGCCTCCTTCCCCTTCTCTGAGATCAATAAAAAAATATTTAAAAAACCATTAGCAATAGGAGTAAGGAAGTAAAACAAACAAACAAATAGATTGGGAATGCTGCATCCAGCAAAGGGAATAAGGGTCAGAAGAAAGAAGAAGAAAAAATGCTTTACTAACACAGAAACACTGAAGGTCACAACCTTGAGACACAGGTCTGCTAAAAGACGGGGATTTAATTGGACAAGGATAGAATGCTCCCATCCCCAGCACCTTCCAGCTACAGCAGCAGAGATCCAGCGTGTTAACTGTGGGTTGAAGATGAAAGGGCTGCAAGACATAGCGTTTCTCTGAGAAGAAGTACATAGGGAAGCTCAGAACAAGCAGAAGATACCAACAAACAAAACCCCAAGTCATTAGAGGACGTTGAGGCCTCTGGCCCTGACCGACAGCTACAAAACTAGTATTCTCATCCCAGTTCTCGGCCAGGAGAACATCAAAATACTGAAGGTCTATGTGCCGCATTTCCAATTACTTGAGACAACATGTTGGTTTGGAACAGAACTATTCAAAGAAGGGCTAAAAGAAGGAAAGAAAAATGAAACCTGAACAGACAAAGCAATTATCATAAGCAGACTCCCATATGATACAATTTGGGGAGTTATCAGAGAAGGAATTGAAAACGTCTGTTTAAAATGTTAGGGTGATAAGGAATACAATAAATTCTTAAAACTCAAAAATAAGAGAATAAACACTCATTTTCTTAAAAGGGGAAAACTCAGAAAAGACATCTTACCAAAGAGAATACAAAGGTTGCGAATAAACATATGAAAAGATGCTCCAGCTTCGTATTTCAGCAGAGAATTTTGCCAACGAGCCCGGCCCATGTGGCTCAGTGGTTGAGCATCAACCCATGAACTAGGAGGTCACGATTCGCTTCCCAGTCAGGGCACATGCCCCGTTTGTGGGCTTGATCCCCAGGAGTGGGCATGCAGGAGGCAGCCTCTCCCTTCTTCTCTCTGAAATCAATACCAACTTTTTTTTTTTTAAAGGGCAGTGCCAATGGCTGAGTGTGTGAGTGACAGGAGCTCTCATTCATTCCTGGGGAAAATACGAAACCGCACAGCCACGCAGCTGCCTGCCAAACTCCACAGGGTTTTCAGTACCATCGAGCAATCATACCCTGGAGTCTTTCCTCATCTTATTTGAAAAGTTATGTTCATGTCACATCTACATGGGCATATTTTCCCATCATCACCAGAAAGTGGACGCAATCAGAACTCTTTGAATTGGTGAATGGATGCACAACCTTTGGTTCACCCAGACAAGGCAACAATGTCCAAGGATAAAAGGAAAAGGGCTTCGGTCCACATCAAGACCGGAATGATCAGAATTGCACACTGCCCTTGTGAAAGAAGTCCGTCTGAAAAGGCAGCACGCTGCAAAGTCTCATTATCTTGAATATCCCAGGAAAAGTGGCACTTTAGAAACAGCAAACAAATTGCTGGGTGCAATAGGTTTGGGGAGCGTGACTGTTAGGGTGTTGAAATATTTTATAATATGGTACAGGAGGAAAACATAACAAAATGTGGTGGGTTTTTTTTTTTTATCAAAGCTCATAGAACTTCATAGCAGAAAAATTGATGCTTGATGTAGGCAAATTTTTTAAAAGTCATTTAAGAGGTACAGGTCTCCAGATTAGGTTCAAATGTAAATATCTGAAAAAAAGCATGAAATTTATGTAATAATAATAATAATAATAATAATGTATCAATGTAAGACCATACATTATGACAAATGTACCATGTTAATACAAGATGTAATACAAGAGAAATGGGGTGTCAGATATATGGGAAATCTCTCTTTACAGTCTTATCAAATTTTCTCTAATTTTTTAAAAGATTTTTTAAATTGACTTGAGAGAGAAAGAGAAAGAGAGAGAGAGAGAGAGAGAGAGAGAGAGAGAGAGAGAGAGAGAGGTGAGAGTGAATCAGCAATCGGCTGCCTCCTGCACATCCCCTACAGGAGATCAAGCCTGTAACCCAGGCATGTACCCTGACTGGGAATCAAACAGGCACACAGGACAAAAGCCCAACCAACTGAGCAATTTTTCTCTAAATTCAAAACTATTGTAAAATAAAAAAGAGAGCTGTGTCGTAGGAGAGTTTATAAAATTAGGAAAAGTTTTCTAGAAAGTACAGAGGAGAAAACATTGAAGGAAAAGGTAAGCAACTGCATCAAACACTGCAGGACGATGGGTCCTGCCCTGGGCAAAATCATTGATAAAATTTAACACCGAGCAGAGAAACGCTTCTTACTATGCAACTTCTGAGTGGCTGGGGAGCAGGTCCGTTTTCCTGGAGAGCAAACCACTCAGTGGAAGCTGCTTAAATAAATGAATATCCCTTCGGTCCAATATGTTGCTTTTAACTATTTTCAACACATTGCATTATTGATTTCTTGCAACCCAGGCGAGGTTCATTTGTGGGAGTTTGTCTGGGAATCCAATAGCGGAGCTGGTTTCATCGCTCGGGGGATAGCAATAAGACAGCACACCCGTGGCTTCCAGCTGGCAGAATCCTCAGGAACAGAGGGAGAGCATTGCTGGCAGTGGACATGGGCAGCCCCTGCCAATTCTTTGGTGGCACAGTTGAAAACTCCATGTGCTTCCCATCACACAGCAATATTTTCACACCTCTCGTGCCATTAATTAAGTTCTCTTTATCCTCCTGGATTCAGGAAAGAGACCCACGTCCCTAAATGGTGAGATCTATTTTCAATGGGGCTGAGCCATGAGATAGATTTGATCTTGGCTGCTGTTCCCATATCCATTTTTTTGCGCAGTGTTGCTGAGTGAGGTCTGAAGCACCATATATATTTGCTCTGGCAATTGATCTTGTCACGGAACGGAACCGTTTGGGAATAATCATTCAGACCATCTGTCGGAGACTGGGTCATAAATTGCATGTTTTTCTCCATAGATTTTTATTCTGTAGCATTAGTATGCATTGAATAGTTATTAGCGGACTGTGACTTGAATAAATGAGTTCTACGCGGTGTCGAAAGCACTGGGGGAATTTCAAAAATGATAGCATGGATAGGGTTGCGTATAATAGTTTAATTTATGTCCAATATGGGCATGGTCTGTAATCATCCTTACAGTCGGTTGCCTAGTCAAAGGAATCACAAATAATAAGGAGGCTTTGTCTTGTTTTAATTTTTTTTTTTGCTTTATTATTTGTTGCTCTTTCTAAAATGAGTACTTTTGTTTTGTTTTTAATTTCTTGTTTTGTAACAACCCTTGATTCATAGAAAGTCATAAGAAAATGTACAAGAGGTCTCAGGTACCCTTTACCCAGGGGAAGTGTATCTTAATACTGTAATACAGTATCAAACTCAGGAAATAAATATTAGTACAGTTCAGGGAACTTGTTCAGATTTCACCAGTTTTACGTGTATGTGTGTGTGAGAGAGAAAAAAAAGAGATAATTGGCTTGTCCATATTTCTATACAACTTTATTTAACTGTTTGTTAAATTTTTTTATTGTTGATAGTATTACAGATCTCTCCCATTTTCACCCCCTTCCTCCCATACCCTTCCCCCCCATCCCCCGCAGGTCTTCACTACCCTATTGCCCATGTCCATGGACTATGCATATAGTATTTAAGTTCTATGGTTTATCTCTTCTCATATCCCCAACCCCATGTTGAAATATGTCAGTCTGTTCCATGCCTCCATGTTTCAGGTCTTATTGTGTTGGTCAATTCACTTTGTTTTTTAGATTCCACAAATAAGTGAGATCATGTGATATTTGTCTTTCTCAGATTGGCTTATTTCACTTAGCATAATATTTTCCAAGTCCATCTATGCTGTCCCAAAGGGAAAGGGATCCCTCTTTTTCACAGCTGCATAGTATTCTGTAGTGTCATTTAACTTTTAATTTTTATTGAATTTATTGGGGGTGCCCTTGGTTCACAAAACTATACAATTTTATTCCACGTATTGATTCATGTAACTGTCAACACAATCCATATGCAGAACTATTCCTTTACCAGTAGGTGCCAGAAACACCCTATATGTACAATCATTAGAGTATATACTTCATGAGGCAGGAACAATATCAATTTTATAACACAAATGCAACCTAGAGACTAGCACTTGTGCCTGAAACATACAGAGTGTTAATAACGTGTCAAATACACAACATTCTGAATTAGTCATTATCTCCATTTTATGGTAGAGGGACAAAATATTAACATATCAAACAATATCACAGTTTCTAGTCATTATCTAGCAGAGAGATTTAAAACTTTATTTTGATATATTCATAAACTGATCAGTAACTGTGCATCTGAGCGGTTTCCTTAGCTATCCTCCAGGCTCACTTGAAATCCATGAAGAGCAAGCAGAGGATTTGGAAATGCTATTGGTCCAGTTATTACAGTTGTCACCAAATTCAAGACATATGGTTTTTAGAGAAATACTGGAACAGGCTTTTGAGAACATTGTCAGTGCATGGCTTACTATAAGAATGGGAGTTATTTGATAGCAAAAAAAAAAAAAGTACTTATCCTTTTTGGTATCCTTACTAATTCATACATGGTCTGGCACATAGTACATTGTAAATCAGGGTGCTGTCCCAAATTGTTCTAATCAAAGCCAATCATAGGGATCTGATGGGAATGGCTTTTAACATCATATCAAATAAATTAAACGGTTTCTTTGTAGGGAGCCAGTGTTTTTGTTGTTGCTGTATTGTGTGTTTTCTTAAGTAACATGATCAAAAGTGATAACTTCATTGATCTATCTTCCTCCTTCGTACTGGGACTTTATACTGGGGCACCCTTAAAGATCTTACCAGAGAGCCACTTTTGCATTAATTATGTACCACCCACTGAGTCCTATGTCAGGAACTCAAAACTCAAATCTATTTGTATGGATATCTGTTCATTATCCCCACCCCCATCCCCAGCATTACAAATTGGAAACGTGGTGGGAGTCTAGACTTGAACTCTTGTAGTACTAGTGATAGAAATATTTTCCTATACACCAGTGAGATAAAACGTTTTATATTTAGGTGTCTTAGCCACTATTGTTATCCACTATAGGATTATGACTGTGCTATTTCCTTGACTAAGGGGCAAATACTCATTAACATATTGAAATGTTTTTTGAGTGATTATTTAATGAAATTATAGATGGTTATAAGAATACTAGAGGTCCGGTGCATGAAAATGCATGCACTGGAGGGGGGGTCCCTCAGCCCAGCTTGCCTCCTCTCACAGTCTGGGAGTGCTCGGGGGCAGGAGGCGACCTGGCAATCAGGGGAAGGCGATGCCCCATCACACCTCTGCTGCTGTCACTGCCGGCAGTGCAAGCCTCGGCCGGCCCTAGCTGGGCAGCCGCCATCCAAGGCTTGCCTGCACCTTGGGCCGGCCCTGGGCAGCTGGGGGACTGCGGGGACTGGGCGCTGCCATCTTATGGCTGTGGATGCCGCCATCTTTGAGGGCAGGACAGTCAATTAGCATATTCCCTCCTTATTAGATATGATAAATGTCATGTTAAAGGGAGGGAACTTATTGTTATGGAGAGGAAAATTAATGCAAGGATAATTTTAGTATCAGGGAGACTAGAGACCTCTACTAACCAAATCCTTCACAGATACAATATCTTAAGTTGTACCCAGAAACTACCTAATAAACATCATCACAATTTCCACGCCTCTTTATGAGAATATGAATGCATAATTGTATGATGCGACTTCCTTGCATCATTAATTTTCTTTCTTTTTTTATTGAATTTATTTGGGTGACACTGATTAACAAAATTATACAGGTTTAAGGTGCACAATTCAACAATACACTGTATTGTGTGTTCACGACCCTAAGTCAAGTCTCCTTCCATAACCATTTAGCCCCCCTTTACCCTCCTCCACTTCCCCCCAGCCCCTCTCCATTCATTATAATGGAACTTTGAATAGAGAAATATATTTTAGCCATTGTATAATGCATAGCATGGCCCATGAAATGAACCCAAAATAGCAAAGCTAATGTTATGCCTCATACCAGAATTAATAAAGAGTTTTAACTTAAGATTTTAGTTAGTAACTTGGAATCAATCCCTACACCCAAACATATTTTTAATTCAGAAACCATGTATATTTTTGTCTTTAAAAAGCATTTTTGAAAGCAAGGGCATAATGAAATGGATTCATTATTTAAGAGATTACAAGTGAGTTCTTTATGATTAGTCATTTTGTAGTATGAAGGAAAATTCATTCAGTAATATTGAAGATTATTGATCTAATGCCTTAGGATAAAAGGTAAGAAAAGCCCACGTCATCTTTAGTAAATAGTACTTAAGGGAGGACGAGTTTGTAGCAGTTACCCATGAAAGAGGACCAGCGGATTGATCGTGTAAGATTCTCCAAATAAAAAGTTTGGAGCCTAATCTATGCATGAATAATATATGAGCTGCATTTCACAGTGAGGTTGGGTATGGCAAGGGGTCAGTTCTGTTAGGTCTGAGTCAGATGTTAACATTCCGTTATCACAAGCTGGGGGCTTCCATTTAATTGGATGCTTCGTGTTCATAAAAGAGCACTGCATGTTGGCTTTTGGCCATATCTGTCAAGTTCCTAGATGAAAAAATTGAATGGTATTGGCTTTATTCATGAATAGTTTAGTACCTAGTAAATAAGTCCTCCTGCCCATCTCTGTTTCTCCACACTTGAAAAAGAAAAGGCATATTGGTCTCTACAAAATAATCCTATTTCTTCCTACTCTTTCCATAGGAAATTCTCCCTGTTTTCCCAACTCACTTGGATAGTAATACCAAGGAATTTGTTCTCATTCTACCTCCAACCCATCTTTATTCTTCCAAGCATTTGCTCATGTGAGCATGAGTAGGGTAGGTGAAAATGGTACTAATAAGGGATTTGCAAGGACCTGGTTCACCTTGCCCTAAGTTTGCTCCTTTCATGAGTTCTCTCTCATCCTCCCAGGTAAATGTAGTTTTCTTGCCATATTCCTAAAAATAATACTCTTATAGCCAAGGGTGGAAAATAAGTTCTATGATTATGTAAATGCATTCTTGGTCTCTAGCATAGGACCTTGACCACAGTATTAAAATATGACAACTCATGTTAAAGCAAGCATTTATGCTGTGTTTTCTGATATTGATTTAAAATTTGCATCATCCCTTTGTATTTGGAGCCTAATCTATGCATGAAAAACCTCAGTTGCTGTGAGTGGGCACTTGGCCAACCCTTTCGCCCCTCCACCCCCCCTACCAGTCTCTATGTACCACCCCTCCTACCAGTCTTTATGTCAGTGGTTCTCAACCTTCCTAATGCCGCGACCCTTTAATACAGTTCCTCATGTTGTGATGACCCCCCCACCATAAAATTATTTTCATTGCTACTTCATAACTGTAATTTTGCTACTGTTAGGAATTTGATATGCAGGATGTATTTAAAGGGGTCGCGACCCACAGGTTGAGAACCGCTGCTCTATGTGCTCTCCACTTTCGGTCCTCAGGTGTCAGCCTTCTCGCCTAAGAGTTTTCCATTGATTATTCCGGAAGTTTTTCTGTATTTTAGTTGTAATGCCAGTTTGTTCCTGGGAGCGTGTCCGTGCAGCATCCACTTACTCCACCGCCATTTTTTGAGTTTGTGGATCTCAACTCAAAGAACCCGAAGATGTCAAGCATTAAAACATAATTTCATCACACCTATAAAGGCATAATAGGTGATGAGCCGTCATGCATATGAATATAAAGTATTAGAGTTTTATATGATATCAAGGTGGCTCATGGATTTCTGTTAGCCTTTTGATGGCTGTGGTGGTATAGAAAGAGGAAAGCTCTGTGAAGGCAGGGAAAAGTCCTGAAGAGCTTTGCTTTAAAACCCACAGCACAGAGCCTAGTAGGTATGTAATGCATACGCAATAAATGCAGATGGATGAATTAATAAGTTACTTGTTTCACAGCATTTCATTAATTAGCTAGATTTGATTGAAGCACCATGACAAAATATAATCCTCAAAATTGTCCCATTTGGTAATACACGCACTCTACAAATGAGATAATTGTCAAATTGAAGAGGCATCATTTGAACAGTTGCTTCTATCTCTAAAGCATGTTAACCTTCAATTCAACTAGACTATATTCATTATACTCTACTATGCTTAGACTATCCAAAAGCTTACTATTCATTCATTCATTCATTCATTCATTCATATGAATCTGTTGAGGAATCAAAATGTGCTATGTTTCATGATAATTGCTGGAACACATTGGTGAGTAGAAACAGACATAGTCTTCGCTCCCATAAAACTCGCAGTCTAATGAGGGAGATACTTTAATCAAATAGTCACACGACATATAAAGTTATTATTCTAATAGCTACAAATGAGGTACACATAGATCTCAGAGGTTAATAATAAGATCTGGAATTTTATAAGTGGTCAAAGGCAATTTCACTTCGAAAGGATAAATAAAATGACTCAGATCAGGGATTTCCAGGCAAAGGCCACATTAATACAAATGTCCTAAGGCCAAAGGAGTAGTATTGTGAATGAGGGACTGGAAGAATCTGTAACGAGAAGGTGAAGAGAGAGAGTATTAGTGTAGAGAGGTAAGCAGGGACCTAGACTAGGCAGAGCCTTCGATGGTAATTAAGCATTTCAATTTCATCTTTGGTGCAATGGCAAGACATTCAAAGGGTTTAAGCAAGGGAAAAATATGAGCAGTTAGATGCTTTGAAAAGAAAATAATGGTCCTGGAAGGTGTGGCCCAGACGTTGAGAGTCAGCCTATGAACCAGTAGGTCATGGTTTGATTCCTGGTCAAGGCACATACCCGGGTTTTGGGCTTGATCCCCAGCAGGAGGCAGCCAGTGATTCTCATCATTGATGTTTCTGTATCTCTCCCCCTCTTCTTTCTCTGAAATAAATAAAAAAATATTTTTTAAAAAAAGAAAGAAAACAAGGGGTGTCAGTCCCTCCTCCCAGATATAAACTTACTTAGAAAAGGTATCTAATTAATGGTTAGGAACACTCTTAGACTGTAATTATCTTTGCTCTCCATTTTACCCATCAGAGGAGGAATAGAGAATTATCTTCACTGATGCTTTAATCACTGGAGAAGTGTTCCACTTGATCAATGCACAGAGTTCTTTGAATGTTATCTACTTTACAATAACTGAAAATCCCCCAAGGTTCATTCTTGTGCTCTGGGTACAAATTTCATAATTATTAACCAAAAAAAAAAGTCCAATCCAGAGTTTGTTTCCCAAAACTGAAAGTTGTTTTAAAAATACTTTAACAACATGGAGTTATCAATGGAATCATTAATTAAATTACCTAATGACAAAATTTAGGAATCAATTACAAAAATAATTAAAGTAATGAGACTAACACCATTTAAAAGATAGTATAAGGAGAGTAATTCTGTGAAATGGCAATTGTCCCTGGACACACTTCATAATTACAAACACTTAAATGCATTATTGGTTCCCAAATGGCCCCATATGGGGTACAGAGGAGAGGAAATAGTTATTCTCCAGATACTAATCTGAATTCCTTTCCAGAAATAAGTTATGTGTATTAAATTATATTAAAGTTGGAACATGCAGATAAACTTTTTTTTAATTGAGTTTAGAGAGAAGAAAGAAGAGAGAGAGAGAGAAACAAAGATTTGAGAGAGCTACATCGATCAATTGCCTCCTGTTGAACCTGCGACCTGGTCATGTGCCCTGACTGAGAATTGAACCAGTGACCTTTTGATGCATGAGACAACACTCAACCAACTGAGCCGCACCAGCCAGGGTGATAACCTTGTTATTTTTAAAATGTAAAATCATTTTAAAACAAAGGCAGGTAATTTCTTGGTCTTTGAACTTATCCTTAAGCTGTACCTACTCACTGGATTGGTTAAAAAAATCTCCAGCCTTTCAAATCACCTTTTTCCTTATGAGTAAGATGAGATTTTTTTAAACTTGAACTTATGAAGAGTGTGTAAAGTTCTTGAACTTTGGCATGAACCATGCTTAGGCACAAATTTCAGCTCTGCACACTCAGGTAGAAGGCGACCTTAGGTAAAATCCTTTACTGCACCCTTAAAAGTGGTGATATTCTTCACATCTATGTCACAGACCTTATTTGCGAATTAAATGGAATACTACATGGAAGGTGCCTAGACCATAAAAATTATGATTAATACTTATTAATGTATTAAGTACTTTTTGATATGCAGGGAAGGTATTTTTAAAGTTTCTATAGTGTATTGTTTAATAAAGTATTTTTTACCTTGGAATTCATTTTTTAATATAATTCAAAGTTTAAAAGTGTCTCTATCTAGCCCTAGCCGGTTTCTCAGTGGTTAGAGCGTTGGCCCTCAGACTGAAGAGGTGAAGGGTCAGGGGTTTAATGCCAGTTAAGGGCACATACCTTGGTTGCAGGCTTGATCCCGGGCCCCACGTATGGGAGGCAACCAATCCAATCGATGTGTTTCTCTCACATTGAGGTTTTTCTCTCTCTGTCTCTCCCCCTCCCTTCCACTCTCTCTTAAAAAAAAAAAAAAAAATCAATGGAAAATATACCCTTGGATAAAAAGTAACAACAACAACAAAATGGCTCTAATTATTCCCTTTATTTCAGGACAAAAGCCCCAGGTAACATGATGCCTCCCTTTTCAGTCTTGCTGGCCAGTGGCTTCAAGGCCATGTCTGCCAAATCCAAGCTACCATCCTTAGTCTTTTCCCCTTTAGTGCAGGAATCCTCCTGCTTCCAGGGTTGAAAATGAAGAAGGTCTATAGTTTGATTCTCATTTTGAATATATTTCATTACTATTTCCAGAAAGATTTTTCTATGGAGTAACATGACATACATAAATATGGAAACAAATATAAATACAAACAGACATATCATTCCAGAGTAATAATTCTCAGCTATATCTTTAAATGCCTCTGGATATAACCTACTCCAGCGGCCACAGTCTGTATAAATACATGTGAGATCCTGGAAACCCTGGTCATTTCAGTGGTCAGCTCTCCTGCCAGCCTGCTTGTAGATGGACACACCTGTTATCACTGGTCCTTCCTAATATTTGGTAACTGATTTCAGTCAGTCTTACCTGTTTGCAGCTGAAACTAGTTGTTTTCACTTCTCTGAATTGAGTATCTCTGTAGATGACCTGGGCTTACCGATGGGGAGCAGGCTTACCTTAAATAGGGTGGCTTGTACATGCGTCAACCCATCACTTCTGCACATTGATTTCTGAAAGAGTTCCATGTCAAGCTAGGGGGCTAGCCACCTGCCGCATAGAGTTATCTGTCTCTTCTTATTCCTGCCCGTCCTGTGGTCAGAACAGATACTCGTCTACATTGATGTTTTACAGAATGAGAGTCCTGAAAAGTTGAAAAATCATTTCCCATGTCTACCACCCACCAGTTTACTCTTTGGTATTATAAACTCCATAATTTAGAATGCTCAGATAATGGAAATCTATCCCAATATCAAATTCACCCAGTTATTTGGAAAGACAAAAGGGATGCAATCCTTAAATAAAGATGTGACAGGATTAGCAACCAATGGAGAACAGAAATGTGAGGGGGGGGGATTTATTTTTTCCCTTTCAGTTAGCAATTAGACAGCTGTATTTTGTACAAGCTAAAATTGATACCCGGGATATTGTGCTCAAGTTGCTTGAGCAAAAATAGAATTGAATATAAGCTATGAGGAAAAAACGTTCTTCCTGAAAGTCCATTGAGACTATCTCACCCATGTCTGGCCTGTGTTTCCAGATTCATGACTAAGTGAATATTTCCCCCCTTTTCTTATCTACTTTCTCTATTCTTCCTCTCTCTCTCTCTCTCTCTCTCTCTCTCTCTTTCTCTTTCTTCCTCCCCACTCCCCTCCCTCACTATCTCCTTTTCTTCTTTCCTTCATTTATCTTTATTTTTGTCTTCAACAAGACAAAATTTCAACTTCAGCAAAAAAGAAAACCTAATGGTAAATACTAAAATCAATAAGAATGAGTAGACAAATGAGTTGGGAAAGTGAGGGGCACAATTAGATTCTGGAATCTTCTCATATCTATGGAACCATCCATCTATCTACCGAACTTCTTATCATATATGTATCCATTTTCTCTAAATAAAAGAAATACAGACTAATTTGATGGAAATAATAGCCTTTGAGTAACATTCTTTTAACACATCGAAGTAGTCTAGCTCATGTTTTATAAACTCCATTGAAAGAATATATTTACTTATTTTTGGAATCAATGAATATAATACATAAACTTTTGTGGCAGGCTACATACACTCTCTGGAGCCAACACTTGATGTTACACTCTGCTCGGATACAGGCATTCAGGCCAGTTTTATTTAACCAATGTAGTACGTATTTAGAAAAATAAAGGATAATAACGAGTGTTTATACTATTGTCTGCCTTTCACTTCATGAAAGATTTTTAAAAAGCAATGAATGAGTAGAGAAATAATGACATCGTCTGCCTTCTGATGTGGCTCATGTTTAGGGGAAAGCTGAGACTATGATGGGAGAATTGGGGGTCTGTATCATGCATTAATACAAAACCACTCTTTATAAAATCCCACAGGAAAAAAAATACGCAGCATGTTGCATGAAAAATTTCCATTAGCATTTTATTGTACCAATTATATTGCAATTACTCCTATGTTCACAGTCCTTTGAGTCACTCCATTTTGAGTGAGATCTTAATAATATATGTAAGAGCATTATACCTGTGTTTGTAATATTATTGATCTAACACCATTAACGTCGGCAGCATTTTTAAGACCCATTACCTGCTGAGCCCTGCCTGGCAAAAGCACGTCACTTTCTCTGTTAAAGTTTGTCAGACAACAACACACAAAGAAGCAATTTTACCTGCTACAGTGCATGTCTGGCTGCTGGATAATGTCAATCAATAAGTGAATTCACTTCCCTTGTTCTCTGGTAAACAAGATGTCTGCCCCATTTCAGATGCACACAAAGAGAAAGGAGCCAAGATACGGGTAGATCAAAATAAAGTGTTTTGGATGATATTTAATGGGCATTTGGAGAAGATTGGGCTTTGGTGGTAGAGACACTGAAAATTTTATCCCCCACAGAAAACACTGACTGAATAAGCCATGGCGACAGCGGGGTACTGGCCTGGAGAAAAGTCTAAACAGAGATAGGTTTTTCCTTCCTTCCTTCCTCCCTTCCTTCCTCCCTCCCTTCCTCCCTTCCTTCCTCCCTCCCTTCCTTCCTTCCTTCCTTCCTTCCTTCCTCCCTTCCTCCCTCCCTTCCTTCCTTCCTCCCTTCCTTCCTTCCTTCCTTCCTTCTTCCTTCTTCCTTCTTCCCTCTTCCTTCTTCCTTTCATCTCTTAAATATA
>NW_006282381.1:2861311-2862616 GCF_000327345.1 Myotis davidii
CTCTCTCTTAAGGATATGTTTTTATTGATTTTAGGGAAAGGAAGGGAAAGGGAGAGAGAGAAACATTAATGATGAGAGAGAATCACTGATCAGCCACCACCTGCATGCCCCATACTGGGGACCGAGCCAAAACCATGAATGTGTCTTGACTGTGAATTGAACTGTGACCTCCTGGTTTATGGGTCGTCCCTCAACCACTGACTGACACCGGCCGGGCTCATTTATTTCTTCATAGGGTTGTGATGGAAAGCCATTTGAACTGAAATACATTTTAAAATATTCAGGGAAAAATACACCATGTTATTATAATCTTGTCTATTATCGATCTTGCTATCTAATAAGGTTGGTAGCTAAATATGGAATATTTATGGAATCTTTTTGTCTAAATGTCTGTTATCTAAATTTCTATTTCTACATGCAGAATGGGGGAGGGGCATTATGAAGACAGTTACTATTCTATATAACAAAAGGATAATATGCAAAGTGTCCTCGTGGGAGTTTGACCGACCAGGAGTATGACTGCTCACTATTATGTGCACTGACCACTAGTGGGTGGTATGGAATGAAGAAAGGCCCCAGCCAGCAGCCAGCAGCTGGGAGAAGGAAGACCCCAGCCAGCAGCTGGAAGGCCCCAATCTTCCCTGATCGCCAGCCAGGCCTAGGGACCCTACCCGTGCATGAATTTTGTGCACCGGGCCTCTAGTTTTTTAAGAAGCCTTTGGATGAGTTAAGGTATTTCAAAAGAGGCTCAAAGACATGGAAAGCATTTTAATAGTGAGCCAGGGAGTTACATGAGTTGTTAAACCTCACTAGTCACATCCACTGTGTTGGCCTCTGAGCAGATAGGGTTTGGCTCATGATATGTCTCTGCTCAGATCCCTAGTTGAATGTTGATATGGATGAAAAGGAAGTGTGGGCCTGGGGTCAAACTGTTGCAATAGTGCATGTTTATGACAGTCATACATGCATATCAGTCACACCAATCACCTGAGCTGCCCTGGGATCAATATCTCTGCCCAGTTCCTTGAAGACAAATGCTCTCCCCTGATTTCTTTCTTACTCAGTTGTATTACACAAATCGAGGCCTCTGTTTTGTTCTTGCTGTTGTTTTTCCAATGTATCTGATATATGCCCCTTCTTTTAAAAAAAAGCAATATAAACATTATAAAGAAAAGAAATATAAGGCTACATTCATAAAAGTCAGAGTATTTTTTTTTGTACTAAAAGTATTGCAATTACTATAATAATATATCCAAACAGCTTTTAGGTATTAGTATAGGATAGGCACTTTGGAGTCTTGCCAGG
>NW_006282381.1:2862646-2888957 GCF_000327345.1 Myotis davidii
AAAGAAATGATTTCCAAAATAAAAAGAATTTAAAGAGTTGAAGGAACCAAGAAGGGATGGTGCGGTAGTAAGAGACGACAGTGAGAAGTCCTTAACCCCAGAGAATTCTGGGAAGCAAAGGAGAGACTCAGGCCAGTGAGAGCTGGAACAGTGGGAAGGGCTCCTGGTGTGAGGCAGCCTTGGAAGGATTCAGGCATCACCACCAAGAAAACAAACAAAACCCTGATCTCACTTTCCTTCTCTCCTACAAACCTGTGTCAGTGATTCTATTAACATAACAAGGAGCCAATGGACATGGGGTGGGGGAGGGATAGGTGACAGGATGCATAGAATACTACCTGCTTGGACATGGAACTGTGAAGGGAAGGGCATAGAAGGGCCTGTATGTAGGGGAAATGGAGAAAACCTTGCATAATGCTTTACCTCAGTTAAGTCCCACCACAGCCTTAAGATTATCCCATGTTTCAGTTCAGAAAATCTGCAGTTAAGTGTGGGACTTGGGTTCAACTGGGGATCAACTAGCATTGCTCAGGTTCATGTCCAGCTCTGCCTATCACCCCCAAGATACACACACACACACACACACACACACACACACACACACACAGTGTCTTTGAAAAAGATTAAAGAAAAAAAAAAGATTGGGATACTGCCAGTTGAACAAAAACCATTCATAAGTTTTGGGCAAGTTTTGAAATAAAGAACCTTGCAGTTCATAAACACTTTGAGCAGTATTGCAATTGATTTTCACAGCCTTATATTTATTGTTAGGCATGGAAAGGAGATTTATTCCCACATGTGGACAAAGGAAATTAAATTCAAGGAGGCCACGGAGTTTTTTTCCAGTCATGGACTCAATGTTAGAACTTGCATTCCGATCCAGGTAGCCTGAACTGTACTCCCACTCTTCCACCATATCTCATTTCTCAACATAGCTTGTGCATCAAAAGAGGCAGCATTTTATTTATTTTTAAAAATATATTTGTATTGATTTCAGAGAGGAAGGGAGAGGGGAAAAACAGAAACATCAATGATGAGACAATCATTGATCAGCTGCTTCCTACACACCTCACACTGGGGATCGAGCCCAAAACCCAGGCACATGCCCTGACCAGGAATCGAACTGTGATCTCTTGGTTCATAGGTCAACACTCAACAACTGAGCCATGCTGTCCAAACAAGGCAGCATTTTATACTCATATATGTATTCTCCAGTATTTGCTGGAAGGCAAAAAAATCTATGAGTTGCTTCACGTAGCTGTAAACTCCATTTTCATAATGTTTATGCATTATGATTTGTGGATAATTCCTTGGCCTACAAAGCAAATATGAGTATATTATTAGTTGATCCCATAGTACAACTGATGATGACCTTTTCAAGAACTGAGATAAGCTAATGAGAGCTACCCCATGCAAAATAATAAAGGTCACTAAGATTTTATCATTTAATTTTCATAATGCAGATGTCAATTAAAGCCTACTAATAAAGTGTATATTTTGAAAAAGAGAAGATGACACCATGAATTATATTAGTTTTACTGCCACAATGAATTTTGATAAATATCCCCTACATGATACAAAGTCTGAGGATCATTCCCCACCAGAGAGAGAGAGAGAGAGAGAGAGAGAGAGAGTTTTAATAAAGAAGATTAGCCATCAGGGTCTCAGCTTCCATGTGGGAGATGCCTCTGTTCCCATCCTCACTCCCATCCTGCATCTGATCCAGCTGCACCCTGAAGTCTGAACGGCTTCACTGTGTCTGTTATTTATTGCTTCACACTAAATCAGAATAACGATGCCTTATTAATTCTCTTAATTCTGTAGGTTGGCTGAATCCAGATAGATTGTTCTATTCTATTTGCACTACACTTGGGGGTCACTCATATGGCTTCATCCATCTGTGAACTCAGCCAGGGCTATAATGTCCAAGATGGCCTCTCTCACATGTCCGAGACACAGGTGCTGACAGCCAGCTGGAGAGCTGTACCCGTTGTCCATGTGACCTCTCTCACCCTCTTTGCACATGGCCTCACCTACATGGTGACTGTTTCTAAGAGAGCAAAATAGGAAGCTTCCTAACTCAGATGGGCTGGGACAGAATTGGTGCACTGTTCGTTACTGTGGCCACACTCTACTGGTCCAGCAGTTATAAAGCCAGAAATAGACTCCACTCCTTGAAGAATACAGTGGTGTGCTCATACGTGGATAGGAGGATTGTTGGTGGTTGTCTTAGGAGACCAACTTCTGTATTTATTCTTGCCTAAATCCCAGGTGTAGACAAATTATAGAGCTCCCATTCTGAGAAACAAATTTTTTTGGAAAAGAATAAGAAATCATGTTGTCCAGGGGAACATTTTGTGTGATTGAAGAAAGATGGCTAAGTAGGGAGATGCCAACATCAGATCTGCAAGAGGACGCATGATTTGAGATGTTCTGGTCTATTTGACCTTGATATCTATGAGTCAGAAAAGGGATTGATCATGTTCTGCCTGATCCTTTTTTATTAACTACTTATGACTTATGCTTCTCATCATAATATATTCAAATATTTTTACCCTATGAAGAGAGGAATAACTATTCACTTATTGAACAGCTATTTTATATCAGGGAATTTCATATATGTTAACACATGTAACTATCATGCCAACACAATAAAGTATGTAGCAATTCTATGCTTCATTTGTTACTATTTTTTATTAAGACTTTAATATGTTCTGGGCATTATTGGGGGCATGAAGATAGAGTAGGTAGCAACATAGGCACACACTTAATCCTTAGGCTCACATAGTAGTGAAGAGTGATGTTCACTTTTGTTTGTTTATTGTCTTCTTATGGACAATAAGCTCTGTGAAGAAAATTAAAACATTGGAAGGAGGCTAGAGATTTGCTATTTTACTTAGGATGATTAGAGAAAACTTTTAAATAATGTAACATTTTATTATTATCTTTTAATTAATACAGTCAAATGCCTCTATGTTACCCATGTATCCCCTCTGCCCAATGTTTACTCTTCTTCTGAGAGATAAGCAGATCATTAGTGTCTCTTTATGTCTCTGAATAGTTTTTAAATATATATGTAGCAGCTACTAAGATTAGTAGCCCCATTTAAAAAAATGTTAGACTACTACATTATGCATTTCATTTTTACCCTTCATTTTGAAAAACTTAACAGTACGTGTTAGGGACCTTTCTATATTAGTACCCATATCATACAGCAGTGTTCCTCACTATTTTAAATAAATATGTAGTGTGCCATGGTATGTCTCATAAATTCTTTCACTGGTTGATAATGTTACCTTTTCAGAGGAAACTGAGAAAGTGAGAGAACACACTATGTGGATGTCTGAGGGAGAGTAATAAACAAGGGAAACAGCAATTGCAATGCTCTGAGTCAGGACTGTGCTTGATGGGAATAAGACTACCAAGCAGATCCTTGGGGCTAATACAGGACATTGTGGGAGGGCCCATAGGGTACGTGATTACAGAAGAAACAAGGAGAAGAACTGGCAGGCAATAACTTATATAAATAATAACCTAATTAAAAATGGGCAATAGAATAAAATAGGCATTTTCCCCCCAAGGAAGGCATACAAATGGCCAACAGGTATATGAAAAGATACACAATACTAATCATCAGAAAAATGCAAGTCAACCACAATGAGGTATCACCTCAAACCTCTTAGGATGTTCATTATCAATAATAATAATTAGCAATAATAATAACAAATATTGGTGAGGATGTGGAGGTAGTGGAACCCTTGTTGCCTGTGGGTAGGAATGTAAAATGGTACCGTTGCTATGGAAACAGTATGGAGATTCTTCCAAAAAATAAAAATAAAAGTACCATAATATCAAGCATCCTACTTCTGAGTATCTAAAATAATTTCAATCAGAATCTTAGAGCGATATTTGCACTACTGTGTTCACTGAAACAACCTAAATGTCCATATATATAAAATGGAATGTTATTTATACATAAAAAATAAGGAAATCCTGTCACATATTACAACATGGGCAGCGCATGGGAACATTATGTCAAGTGAAATAAGCCAGTCACTGCAGTACCAATACTTCATGATTCCACTGTTATGAGGAATCTAAACTAGTCAAATTCATAGAAACAGAAAGTGGAATGCTGGTTGCGAAGAACTGGAGGAAGGGAGAATGGAGAGTTGCTTTTCAATGTGTACAGTGTTTGTCATGCAAAAAAAGGGAGAGATCTGTTGTATTACATTGTTCTAATAATTAAAACCACTCTACTGTACACTAAAAAATTAAGATACGCAATATCATGTTATGTGTTTACATCATAACAAAAAATAAGTTCTTATTACTATTATTATTGGTGGTGGTGGTGGTGGTATGTGGTAGGGTCTTTTCAGTTGTATATGCCTTTCTCTCTGTTAATCCTCACCTCAGTACCAAGAAAGTAGAGATGAGAAATTACTCTTAGAAAGGTTAGTATGTTGTTGTTTCTAAGTTAGAGATGTAATCAGAACACAATTCATCTGCCCCAATTCTTTACAACAGTGATCTGTTGTGCCAGCCATATTTTCCCATATGGGAGTAGAGTATGTTCCTTTTAAAATGAAAGAAATGGTACATTGTTCAAGGTCAAGACAGCCAAGCATGTGGCTCAGTCAGGACTTATTATCTGGAGCATACTTCCAGAGCCTTGTTCTCAATTTACTGTTAGCTTGGTGACTCTGATATTGACAGATGGTTGAGTGGCGTGTTGTTTTCCTCAACTAGATGTTAAGGTTTATAAGAGCACAGCTTTAGCTATTTTGTCCCTATGTTCCCAGTACCTAACCAAGTGTCACTCACTAGTCAGATCCTGAGAAGCTGCTTATCACCCTGATGTGCACAAGAATTCCTGATTGTAAGACCACATGTCTAATCTGGTCACCTAATTACTAAACCAGTCCTGGGAAGATAGAGCCCTTGCCAAGTATCTGACTACAGTAGGCACAGACAGAAGCCCTCTTGCTCAACCTCAGCTCAATATCTGGTGCCCTGCTATTTGGGATAAATTTCTAGAGACTCAAAACCTCCATGCTGCCGTCTCACTATATTAAACTCCGTTATTCCCCATTGTTGCAATTCATAAACCTATTGGATCTAAGATAGTTCTCAGTGCTTCTCTAAAATTTGACTTGGACACAGTGTCATATCTTGAAATCTTTCGTTAAGCTTGATTTGTTGAAAAGACTGTCAAGATGGTCAATAGTGAAGATGGATTTGAATGGGCAAAGCAAGAAGAGGTAGGCACTTTTAATGCCATGAATGGTTTAAGCATCTTTGGTCAAGGTAACATTAATTTAAATATCTGCTGCATGTTGGGGGAAATGCTTTTATATTTCTTTAGCTGTTTTATTCCTATGTCCCCAGGACCTAACCAAGTGTCACTCACTAGTCAGATCCCGAGAAGCTGCTTATCATCCTGATATGCACAAGAATCCTGATTGTAAGACCACATGTCTAATCTGGTCACCTAATTATTAAACTAGTCCTGGGAAGACAGAGCCCTTTGAGTATCTGACTGCAGTAGGCACAGACACAGAAGCCCTCTTTCTCAACCTCAACTCAATGTCTGGTGCCCTGCTATTTGGGATAAACTTTCCAGAGACTCAAAACCTCCATGCTGCCGTCTCACTATATTAAACTCCGTTATTCCCCATTGTTGCAATTCATAAACCTATTGGATCTAAGATAGTTCTCAGTGCTTCTCTAAAATTTGACTTTGACACAGTGTCATATCTTGAAATCTTTTGTTAAGCTTGATTTGTTGAAAAGACTATTAAGATGGTCAGTAGTGAAGATGGATTTGAATGGGCAAAGCAAGAGGAGGTAGGCACTTTTAATGCCCATGAATGGTTTAAGCATCTTTGGACAAGGTAACATTAATTTAAACATCTGCTGCATGTTGGGGGAAATGCTTTTATATTCGCTAATCTTTTTTTAAAAGAGTATTAGGTATTAAAGGGAATGTTGATTCCCTGTATTTTATTAAATATTTAAACCACGATATTTTATGAACATGTTCATCCCATAATAAAATTATTGTAAGTCAACTAAACTAGGGAATTACTTTATGCATAAGTCATAGATGATTTAAGGACACTTATTTACATCAGATTCAATTCTCATTTTTGGAAAATCTGTAGGTATCTATTTACCCAAACATTATTTTAAGCTCTGTAATAAATATTCTATATCAATATTCTGAAATGATATTGTAGTTGGTTGTTCTATGAAGTTTTTTTTTTAAAGAAATTTTGGTTTTATAAAACAAGCTCAGGTATAGATCTTTCCTTAGAAATACAGATGATTCCTTCTTGAATACAAAAGAAGAGAGAGAGAGAGAGAGAGAGAGAGAGAGAGAGAGAGAGAATACTTATCTAAGTATTTTAGTTGATATCACATAGTATTTAACAAGTGTGTTTATAATGACCAATATGCACTGTGACTTATAGAGTCAAAATGAGAAAAATGAATCCACTGGCATATTTTGATAGACAGTTGCTTCAGGATGACAACATCCTCATACTTCTAGTGTTAGCTATTAGTCTTGAATGAGAACAGATTAAACCAATATAATAATATGCCTATGTCTCTCTTTTTTTGTTTGTTTCTGCCCCTCTCTCCTCTTCCAGCACTTCTGACTTACTTGTTGCACCTAAAAAGTAAAACTTAACTATTACCTTTACCCATGACTGTCGTTCCTCCATTCCCCTTGACATAGCTAAGGTGTTTCTAAATCACAGATCAAGATGCTCCCCCTAATTAAAGACTCATTTACTTCTATAACTGCAAGTCAGCAAACACAGATGCTCCGAAATGGTGCCTTATTCTTTTCAATAAGACACTGATCACTACTTTTAAACACATTAGTCACAGGGCATTTTTTTTCATTTAATAGTGAAATATCAAGTCAACAGGAAGGGTTTGTATTAAAACATTAGCACGGACTCGAAACTTCTCAAGGAGATGACCACTCAAAGCCATTAAAGAGAAAATGCCCCATCAATTAGAGCGACAATAATAGCTTGGCACATCCATTAGTGCATTAATATTTAGCAAATCAACATTTGCGTTGGATTTGTATACAGTCTCAGTCACTTATTTTTCATTGTGACCCAGGTTAAGTCACTTGAAAAACTCCTCGAGCTTTCATTTCTTCACTTATCAAATGAGGATGTTAACATCTCCCTCACAGAGAATTACTTCCATTGTAAACACCATTTCGGATTGAGCACATTTCCTCGAACATTAGAAGCTCTTCATAAATATCAACTCTTTGAAGTATGATCATCTCTCAAATCTCCCAATGATCTCCACTGAGGTAGACTTCGCTCCATCTTGCAGGAAAACAAGCAAACAAACAAACAAAACTGAATTTGGCCCATGAATACACAAGCAATGAGGGCTGGGGCTGGGTTTTACAAAGGGTGGGTATCTGGGAGTTGACATGTTGTCGGAGTTAAGTGCGCAGCGTAGTATCTGACAGTATAAACACGCAGCAACTTCAGCAACAATAACAATAGCATCATATTTTCATGTCAACGTGTTTTTTCTCTCTCTGACTCCTCCCTTTCATAATGGTTATGTCAGACCATATAGAAAGGCAGCCAGCAAGGCTAATAAAGTTATTAAACGGGCTGGAGTGTCTACAGCCAGGGCACATATACCAAGTGGCTGGGATGTGACAATGTTTGACATTTGCATTTCAGTTGTGTAGGGGATGTTAAAGCTGAAGGAGCCACGCTAGATAGCAGACCTATGAGGTAGTTCTGTTGCTTCAAATCTGGCTTATGATCCTTTGTCTCATTGGTGATTTGACTTAAGTGAAGAAATATAAGAATGTAGGACTTTTCCTTTGTGCATGATTTTGCCTCTTGTTCTTTTGTTATTGTTAATCTTCAACAGAGGATATTTTTCCCATTGATTTTTAGAGAGTGGAAGGGAGGAGGAGAGAGAGAGAAACATTGATGTGAGAGAGACATGGATCCCAACTGGGGCAGGGATCCTGCAACTCAGGTATGTGCCCTTGACTGGGAATGGAACCCAATACCTTTTGGTCCAAGGGCTGATGCTCTTACCACTGAAGCCACACCAGACAGACCTTGGCTCTTGTTCTTGACTCTGGCCCCTGCTACGTACCCCACTTCAGTCTTGAAATTATTCCACACTGATACTTAAGAACCAGGAAGGGCAGATGGAGTTTGAAGACCTGTGTAAGTCACTCCAAGATAAAAGGGTATTTTGGCTACTGCTCCCGTAGTGTCATCCCATAACAGGTGACTGGTTTTGATTTTTCTGTCTTACCCCAGAGCCAGTGTACAGAAATCAGTCTTTGTCTTCATTTTTATTCATAACATGCTTTGACAAATGTCTCACAACATTACATTCAACCAGGAATTGTTTATTTTACACACACACACACACACACACAGCTGAAAATGCCTGAAGCTCATCTACATGATTTATTTTCAAATCTGAAAAAAAGCTTAAAACAAGTTAGAAACAAAATCATTCTTCATTGCCACTGAGCGTGATCAACTTTATTAGGTATATTTTTTTCTCTTTTTCAAAAACATGTGCATAATGTGATTCAGCAGGTAGTCTTACAAATTTAAAGAATCAATATTGTTAAGACATCTCCGAGTACAGTTAATATGTGGTAACTGGTCTCTTAAATCTTGAGCATCCCCTTTTGTCAGAAGGCACCTATATTAAGCTCTTTGGCACAAGGCATAAAAGAGAGTTTTGTGACATAGTTGGATATCAGCGTGGACAACAGGCATTATTTTTTCATACTTTCAATTTAAATGGATGACTAGAAGCTGGTGATTTTTAGTTGTAAAGAGACTGTCTGGTGTCTTTCTGGCTTAGATGTGAACATGACCCCCAACCCTCCCCACGCTTCAGCAAGAATCCTTACTCTCTTATATGTCACCCGCTGGAGTGACATAAGAAGAAAATTCAGAGGAAAGGTCATATTCTGGGCGGACAGCTTGTCTCAGTCTAAAAGGAAACCTCATTTGTTTCTACTTTATGCTGTTTTATTTGAAAAGGGACGTTTAGGTGATATTTGCTTGCTTCGTGTTCTACTTGTGAGAAAAATCACATGCCATTGACAAGCGTGTCCGTGGGAGGTCTCAAGGATTTGGAAATAGTTTCCAAGTCTGTTATTTAAAAACATTGCAAGGCACTTCCTTTGTTTTCGATGAAGAGTTATGTATTGATGAAATTATTAAATCAATGCTTCAATTTGATTTTTTAAAGAAAGCTACCACTATTCTACTTTTCCTGATTAAGCCAACTAAAATAATAGGTGGAAGGTGGTTGGTATTTAATATCTATTGTTGAAGCAGATATGCTGAAATGTAAATTTTCATACATCATAACTGATAATGTATATTTATTCAGTTTTTCAGAGGGTAATTGAGAAACATGCGTTAAACTTTAAGTGCACTCAGCCTTTCTTTGTGTGAGTAAATCTTCATATACAATTTTACCCTCCAGCATCTTTGCCCATTTCTGACAGTATATGTTCTAACATTCATTGGTCTTAATTGTTATATATTGATAACCATTTCTATTGTGGTCAAGTTTTTCTCCATCTAAAAATATGGTATATTATAAAATAGTGTAGCCTGCCCCGTGTGGCTCAGTGGTTGATTGTCAACCTGTGAACCAGGAGGTCATGGTTGGATTCCCAGTCAGGGTGCATGCTCAGGTTTCGGGCTCAAGCCCCAGTAGGGGGCGTGGAGGATGCAGCCAATCAATGATTCTCATCAGTGATGTTTCTATCCCTCTCTCCCTCTCCCTTTCTCTCTGAAATCAATAAAAAACACACACATATTTTTAAGTAACAGTATAATATAGCCTGTAATAAATGAAGTACATGTGTTTTGATAAAGATTATTGCATGCACATAAAACTCATGAAAAGAAACTCATATAGGCTAATGTCTAAGAGGGCAGTCCATTGAAGTAAGCTTTTGGGGTCTAATGTTGGCTCTGTTTACTCAGTGTGTGATCATGTACAAGTTACCCCATGTCTTTGAACATCCGATTTCGGCAATGTCAATGTAACCCTCGTAATGGCCACCCTATGTGGTTTTTATATCCATTGAAAGAATTCATTCTGGTGTGTGGAAGGGTAAATGAAAGAAAATTTACTTGTTACTTATATGACCATTAAAATATTAAATTAATTATCACAGAATTGTAAGATGCTATTTAGTATCCAAAACAAAACTTGCAAAAAAAGGACTTCTCTGTAGCAGACATCAGTATCTGTCAAGTAAAATGGAATGAATGAATGAATGAATGGATGGATGAACCGCATTTCTACTGGCTTGGAGCATCATATAGCTTCATGTTCCAAGGATTGCATTTGGTGCTGAGGGATACTAAGTGTAAAGCTCATACCAGATTTTTTTTTTCCTTTGAGGTTAAGACCTTGTTACTTCTTTGATGAATATGCTGGTTTCCCCCAACCCATTTAGTGTAGACTCTAAATGCCTTTAGGTAAACAAACGTGAAAAATGTATAAAGGACAGTAGACATTTAATTTTTTTTTTAAAGACAAACAATTCCAATAAAAATAATGAGCTGGAAAACTTCTCAACACGCTTTAACTAAAGTACTTTGCCTCATTAGCTCCTTACCAGTTTACACACAGGGAATCTGGTATTAAATCACACAGATATCTGTATCCACCTGCAGAAGGATTAAATCCAGGCCTTCCCTATACTGGTGAGATTGTAGAGTTTTCCAATGTGGTTGTTCTTACCCTAGTGGTTTATTCCAGTTAAATAACTCTGAATATTCGTTCTGAAAGAGTTATCGGTGTCCATAAATCCATATGCTATGACACTTCTCCAAAGAAAGTATTACGTCTTTATAGCTCAATATGTCTTATAGGCCAAGATTAAAATCATATTTAGGTAACCAATAATAATATTAATGACAGAAAATGATTCATCCAACATCAACACCAAACTTTACCTGTTAAAAATATACATATTTAAAAAAACGAAAAATAAAAACACTTGCTTTTATTCAGTTGGAAGTTTGTAGCAATAATTGAAACCACCCTAATTTTAATTATTTTGAAATGTTTTCATCTGAAGCAATAAGTACCTGAAGATGATAAAACAATAACTTCAGACGCCTCAGGGAAAAAGATGTGCCACTGTGAGCCACTGGGGAGACAAGTGGAGAAAACCTGCATTGATGAAGACACTCATTTTCTAGGTTCTACACCTGACATAATTATAAGAAAAATCAACAGAACAGTGTCTTTGCTCTTAGAAGTTGAATGGGTAAATGATGATCCAAGTCACTAATTCACTCATGCATTCCTTCGCTCATTTATAATCTGGTTATTCAATATTTGTTCAATATTTATATTATGGCTGGAACTGTGCTCACTGCTTCAGAAAGAGCAGGAAATCAGACAGATCCATTAGCACATATACTATCATTGGACTCTAATTTCCCCCAAAAGGACTTGTGGCCTTTGCATTTGTTTAGCTGAGTTTGAATCTGTCAGTGATTGTCTTGATAGGAAATGGTGGCACACTCGAATAATGTGATTTTAGGAAAATGTTTAAACAAGGTATTTGAAGAGGTTACAGGTAGCATTTAGAACAAGAAATCATGGTGCTACAATTCTGCAGGTCTAGCGGGAAGATATGACTACCTCTACGCTTGGAGTAAGAATAAGGAGTCATGATGAGAATGCTGAGAGAAGCTGGTGACACGGGGTTACCTAAATGAGCTATGGCCATGAGTAAAAGGAAACAGCCAGATTAAGGGAACACAGAAGAGAAGGCACCTGGGAAATATATTCCTCAACTTGAAACCCACATCACCCTCTAATTTTCTTCCTATTTTTTTTCCCCATTGGTCTAACTCAACCATAATCTGGAACATGAAATAACCAGGAGATGCCCTACAGAAGGTGACATAGAACTAGGTGAAGATGAGAAGAGAGTGGGTCTGAAGGGTTAAATAGAGGAGATTCAGCACAATGAGTGTGACACTTAAACATACAGATCTTAATTTTCCTCACATACATGCAGGCAGACAGCATTTTCCCCTCTCCTGTCATCTCCATCCAAACTTCAGGAAAGTGTATAACAAGCCAGTGTAATGAAAATGGAGGAAAAAAGTATTGTCATCATCTTTGAATTGCATTATTAGTAAACTGTTTTGTTTTTTTAGCACAGTTGTGGTTGTGACCCCTAACTGGAAAGGATCATCTTTGTTTTGTTGAAGTTTCCACAAGCACCTATTTAATTCTTTATTAGCACATCTCACCTATTCATCCAGCGTGGTGATTAACTGAACAAAGCCATAGAGAAAAAGAGGAGAGGAAATAATGATATGAAGTGGGATGAGGAACATGGAGAGATTCATTTCCTTTGGTTCAAAAAGATGTGGTTTTCCGGCTTGGCACGGTGGGTAGAGCGTCAGCCTGTGGACTGAAGTGTCCCAGGTTTGATTCCGGCCAAGGGCACATGCCTGGGTTGTGGGCTTGATCCCCAGTAGCGGGTGTGTGCAGGAGGCAGCCGATCAATGATTCTCTCTCATCATTGAGGTTTCTATCTCTCCTTCTCCCTTCCTCTCTGAAATCAATAAAGAAACATATTTTTTTAAAAAAAAGATGTGGTTTGGTCCTGGTCAACTAGTGATAAAGGCCCGTGAGAGTGACCCAGTCCTGATAAAAGAACACATCTTTATTGAGAAGATGAGGATCAGTTGAATGTTAGAATGGAAACTTCTGTTCTTCCCTCACACAACATACCGTGAACCTATTTTAAAAAGGGGCATGTTAGATTCTTCTGCATTCTGATGTTTGTGAATGTGTGCCTATGCTTGGGCACAAATGTGATTACTGAAAGTAAGACTCTGACTCCCATTCATAACAGCGTCATACTGGTGTTACATTTAAAATAGCTATTATGTCGCCTGGCTGGCGTGGCTCAGTGGTTGAGCATCAACCTAGGAACCAGTAGCTTACAGTTCGATTCCCAGTCAGGGCACATGCCCAGGATTGCAGGTTCAATCCCCAGTGTGGGGTATGCAGGAGGCAGCCAATCAATGATTCTCTCTCGTTATTGATGTTTCTATCTCTCCCTCTCCCTTCCTCTCTGAAATCAATAAAAAAAGTGATTATGTTAAAACAACCAAGTCAGAAGGTACTTTTTCAAATGTTAAGTAAGCTAAAATATGCACAGCCTTTGTTAGGAACTAGTACCTACCAGCTACGTATGAAATGTTAGGTTCTAAGTGGGCGGAAAGGAAAATAAACAGTTTCTTTTCTGTCCTCATTTAAACACATTTGATTGAACTTGGTCCATGTGAAAGCATTTTTAAGCCCTGAAGTCACAAATTAGTAACAGATGTCAAGCTACCCTCTCTCTCTCACAGATACCCTTGTGAGACCAGAAAGCACGTTCATCTAATTTAAAGGGCAAACATTCTGCTTTAAGGAAAGGGCACTTATGGTAGAAACCGCATTCACTGGGTCTCTCCTACCGGGGAAGGAGGAGGGCCTGCTGCGATGGCTGTATAAAACACTTCAATGATGATGAAATTCAATATAGACATCTGAAATGTCATTAAGATATCGACTTTGTGTTGAGACAGATCTGAACTCAGATACCAGCTTCATCAATCATTAGGGTGACAGCGTGGGCAAGTCAATTAACATTTCTGAGTCAGCGGCCCCATCTATTACATAAGTGCTTTTATTCTTACCATCTGGTGGGAACGTGGAGCGGTTTAGAGGTACTGTGTTTATTTCTGTGCTCGGTGGCTCACATAGGTAATCTTGGGATCATTAGCATGTTCCTCCTCATGACAGTAGTTAGCCACATGTCGTGTTCTGCCGTGTGCTTCCATGTGAGGACTGCATGAGCTCAGGCACGGGGCTAACGCTCAAATTGGAAATAAGGTCTGTCTGACCCGACAGACAGCGTTAGTCACAACTTAGCTATTCAGTGACTAATGTGCTTGACTCACGTTCCTGATGAAAACATCGCAGATATTCCCCACTGGAACTATCTCTTGACTGCAGTTCTTTTTTTTAATATATTTTTTATTGATTTCAGAGAGGAAGGAACAGGGAGAGAGAGATAGAAACATCAGTGATGAGAGAGAATCATTGATCAGCTGCCTCCTGCAAGGCCCCGACTGGGGATGGAGCCCACAACCCAGGCATGTGCCCTTGACCAATATCAAACCTGGGACCTTTCAGTTCGAAGGCCAATGCTCTATCCACTGAGCCATACTGGCTAGGGCTTGCCTGCAGTTCTCATGACTGGTATTCACGGCCATCTGAGCTGACTTTGGGACATGGACTATGTCAGAACCCACTCAAACAGTCTTCCTGATGGCTATCCATTCAGGCTGATTACCCAGCATCAAAGCGTGCAGGTGGGTATGAAGGGCCAGGTGCAGCCCGTTCTGCATGGGTACATTATGGAGAGAAGCTGTAGCAGGGCTTGCATGGGAAAGCCTCAGCTTTTGTTTTGAAGAGAAAGAAAACAACTTTCCGTTTTATTGAGATATAACTGACATATAACAAGTAAGGTGTGTAATGAGATGCATTGATACACACATCTTGTGAAATGACCACACAGGGGGTAGTTAACACCTTCCACTCACTAACGGAATTACAATTTCTTTTTTTTTAATATGTTTTTGCTGATTTCAGAGAGGGATAGAGAGCTAGAAACATTAATGAGAGAAACACTGTTGATCGGCTGCCTCCTGCACGGCCCCCACAGGGGATGGAGCCTGCAACCTGGGAATGTGCCCTGACCGGGAATCGAACGGGCAGCCTCTTGGTCCCTGGGTGGATGCTTAACCACTGAGCTACACAGGCCAGGCCACTATTTCTTTTTTATGGAGAGAACATTTAAGATCTACTCTCTCAGCAACTTTTTAGTGGATGGCACAGTGTTGTTAACCATAATCACATTACATCCCAGAACTTACCCATCTTGGGACTGGAAGCTTGTATCCTCGACGGATATCTCTTCATCCCCGCCTCCCTTCCCCGCCCTCCACCCCCGCCCCCAATAAGTCCTGGCAGCCACCATTCTACTTTCAGTTTCTATGAGTTTGGGTTTTGTAGATTTGACATATAAAGATATCATACAGTATCAGTCTTATTCTGACCTATTTCACTTAGGGTAATGTCCTCAAGGTCTGTGTTGTTGCAAATGGCAGAATTTTCTTCTTTCTTAAGGCTGAATAATATTATGAGTAGGGAAATATATAAATATATATTTTTTCCAGTTATTTTGTCATTACTATGTAGAAGGCAATGCACTAGGGCCCGTGGTCGGCAAACCACGGCTCGAGCCACATGCGGCATTTTGGCCCCTTCAGTGTGGCTCTTCTACAAAATACCACGTGCACAAACAGTGTGATCGAAACTTCGTGGCCCATGCACAGAAGTCGGTATTTTATGGAAGAGCTGGTATTTTGTGGAAGAGCCACACTGAAGGGGCCAAATAGCTGCATGTGGCTCACGAGCCGCGGTTTGCCGACCACTGCACTAGGCTTTATTCTGCAATGCACTAGGCCCAGTGGTCGGCAAACTCATTAGTCAACGCCTCATCCTCTGGAAATTCTGTTTCTTTGTTACTAATGTTGTGGCCCCACCCCATAACAAAGAAACAGAATTTCCGGAGGATGGGGCCCAGACATCAGGATTTTAAAAAGATTCCAGGTGATTCTAATGTGCAGCCCAGGGTGAGAACCACTGCTCGAGGCTGAGTGCTGCTAGCGTCCTTTTCGCTTGCCAAGTGTGAAGCTAATCATCGGGCCTGAGCTCTGCGCCCGGACCACAGATGAGGGCCAGCTTTCCGCATGCTCGCTGACCACTCCCCAAACTCGTGCTCGCTGACGTCAGGAGCACATAAGAGCTGGCCCAGGCTGTGGGGTGTGAGGCGGTGAGAGTGCAGCGGTGCCTGTGGGCCAGTTAGAGGTATCAGTAGGCGAGATGCCCGGTGTAGTGGGTTCCATGCGCCTTTAATGCCCTCTCAGGGCCCTGTCGGCCACCTTCCCAGCCTCGTCCTGCCCCCAGTCAATGCCCCTCGGGCCTCGGGTGGGGCAAGAGGGAAACGAGTCTCTTGGGCGGCACCCCACGCAGCTGAGGACGCCAGGTGCACACTTTTAAGGCTCTTACTTCCCTGGAGCAGACACCGCGGGCCCAGAAGTTCCCTCGCAGCAGCAGCGTGATGCAGGTAAGCCACACGGCTCCTCTTCCCTTCTCCACGGGGTCCAGCTTGTATTTTGTTTGGGCAGTGTGCTGACATGTCTCCACCGGGCGCTTGGGCGTCCACACAGGTGCTGTCCTCTGTGGGTAATTGTCTAAGACGGTCTCTAGGGGCCTGGACGCCCACACAGGCGCTGTCCTCTGTGGGTAATTGTCCAAAATGGGCTCTAGGGGCCTGGTTGCCCACACAGGCGCTGTCCTCTGTGGGTAACTGTCTAAGATGGTCTCTAGGGGCTTGGACGCCCACACAGGCACTGTCCTCTGTGGGTAACTGTCTAAGCCAGTGGTGGGCAAACCGCGGCTCTCAAGCCACATGCAGCTCTTTGGCCCCTTGAGTGTGGCTCTTCCACAAAATACCACGTGTGGGCGCACACTTACAGTGCGAGTTGACTTAAAACTTTAACTGAAGTTTATTAAGTTGATTTTAGGGAACGTTGTTGAGTGAAAGAAGATGTAGTGTTGAGGATTGAGAAAGGTATGTTGAGATGGGTTGGACATATAGAGAGGAGGAACAAAAGGAGATAGACGAAACAAGTATACAAGACGAGTGTGGATGGGAGAGTTGGAAGGGGTCGACCTCAGTGAACATACCTCAATCAGATTGAGGACGTTTTTAGCAAAGGCCAGCTTAGGAGTACAGTGGGGCCTTGACTTACGAGTTTAATTCGTTCTGAGACCGAGCTCCTTAAGGAGCTCGTTAACTCAAATTACTCTATCAACTCAATGCAAAAAATCGGCCAAGAGACAGCTGGTATCTCAAAAAACTTGTTAGTTGGGACACTCATAAGTCAAGGCCCCACTGTACCCTAATTAAGTTAATAACAATGTACCTACCTATATAGTTTAAATTTTAAAAATTTGGCTTTCAAAAGAAATTTCAATCGTTGTACTGTTGATATTTGGCTCTGTTGACTAATGACTGCCGACCACTGCTCTACTGGGATGGTGATTTGCATAATTTTTTCCAGACTGCCAATCACAGCGCCACCTGTGGTTGCAAGTGTAAATGAGTGATATGGTAACTTCTGTGTCCACACATATTGGTCTGGTGTGGTAGTACTCAAGTCTTCAAAATATACATTCTGCTAAATCTAGAAGGCAAGTTCCAAGAACCACTGAAACTCAGTGTTGTTTTTGCTCATCTTCCAAACTACATGAGTAAGGTCTGTTCACAAATGAATTCTACACAGAAGAAAGACGCCCCAAGAAATATAGACGGGGGTGTGGAACCCTGAAAACTATTAGAGCACTTGGATCCAACTGAGCTGGTAGCAAACTCTCCCTTAACTATTGAGTTATATAAGCCAATATGTCTCCCACCCCCTCTTTAGTTCTATTTTATTCTAAACACCTTTGTAAATTTAGTAGACTCTTTAATTCATTAGAGAAAGACATCTTATTTAAACTGTCTTAAGCAAAATGAGTAAAAATTGAGGCTTTCCTTTGCTAGTTATAAACTTTTTCTAGCACTCTGACCTACTCTCTTAGGTTTTCTATTAAGACTTTTTGTGAAAGAATAGATGTATAGAAGCAAGGCTAAAGAAGTAAAATGGATATATAATGTTAGAGAATATTTGGGTCATGAATGAAGAGGGAAAGGGACAAAGTAATCATGAGAAAAACTGTCTGGCGGGCAGAAGACATGGGTTTTAATTCTGTCTCTGCTTTAATTTGTCTTGTGGTATTTAGTGAAAATAAGATTTATTTACTCAAATAAGTAGAGGGTCAGCCAGCCATTGGTTCCAAATTAATTTCCAAAATTCTTTTAGAAACAAACAAACAAAAACATTATCTATAAAGATAATAACAAAGTTTTTACCCTATTTTGAAAAATGGATTTTTAGGCCTGGCCGGTGTGGTTCAGTGGTTGAGCATTGACCCATGAGCCGGGAGTTCAGGGTTCGATTCCTGTCAGGGCACATCCTGGGGTTGCGGGCTCCATCCCCAGTGGGGATTGTGCAGGAGGCAGCCAATCAATGATTATCTCTGATCATTGATGTTTCTATCTCTCCCTCTCCCTTCCTCTCTCAAATCAATAAAAAAAACTATTTTTTAAAAATTGATTTCCAGCCCTAACCGGTTTGGCTCAGTGGATAGAGCATCAGTCTGCGGACTCAAGGGTCCCAGGTTCAATTCCGGTCAAGGGCATGTACCTTGGTTGTGGGCACATCCCCAGTAGGGAGTGTGCAGGAGGCAGCTGATCGATGTTTCTCTCCATCGATGTTTCTAACTCTCTATCCCTCTCCCTTCCTCTCTGTAAAAAATCAATAAAATATATTTTTAAAGAAATTGATTTTCAGAATGATAGATGTAATTGGGAAAATTCCTTCCTAAGCCAAAGCCTCCTCATATTTTTGTTAATATGTGTGCTCTTACTTGAACTAAGTCTGATAACTTTGGCTATCTCATGTCAACCAAAAGGTTATTATTTGTGGGTTGTGTATGCTTTTCATTAATAATACATTGGTAGTCAATTATTATTTAATAAACTCTGTGGGTTTGGAAGAGCACAGCCAGATGGTCCTGTCGTTCCTGACCTTTCTTTCCCCAACAAGGACCCTTTTATTATTTTCTTCTCTCTTCTGGAATAGTTCAAAATTACCTCAGGAAAAGTGTGTGCTATGGTGACCTAGAGGTTGGAGTTTTTGCTTCTCTCTTTAAAAATAACCAGTTAAGTGTTCCTTTGAAACTTAGTTTTCTCACCTTTAAAATGGGGTTGTTGGTAACTACAGCACAGAATTGCTCTAAAGTACAAAGGAGATTTCTGTTCGGTCTATGGTTGGTGTTTAATAAATCTTAGCTTTTGGTCCAGCGCTAAGATTTTTTGATACTTCATTTCTACTTTCACTGTAGTACATTGCGTATCATGCGAGACCATAGGCATCCACAGGATTTTTTTAAAAAGAGTGCTGATTTATTGAAAACGGGTTAATCAAAACTTAGGCAAATTTAGTGAAGAACCACTAATGAAATTTGAAATGCATCATAGACATGCTGGAAGACTGACACATCATTCACAGAACAAGTGCACCGGAAGAGAATGTCATGGATTAAGTAGTACAGAAATACCCAGCTGTCATAAAACGTCTGAGAACCTTAATTAAATGCCCTTTAATGAAGTGTTCACATGTGAAATTCAAGAAAGCAAAGAGGATCGGATCTAGTAAAAACCTTCAGCATGTATAGCAAATCTGATGAAATCGCAACAAGTGACAGGGAGCTATGCCCGTGAGTTTCCTCCTTCCCATGAGGCCACCTGTCTCAAACTAAGACTTTTCCAGGGAGGGACAAGGAGAAATGGGGTTTACTGAAAGGGAGATCTGATGAATCCTTCTCTAAGATCTTAACAAAATGAAAAACATATTATCGACACCCTACACCTATGACTTTCCTTGAAACATGTCAGTCTTTGTGTGTTTCACAAATCATTCATAAAACATAAAAGCTTTTGCAGCGAAATTTGGAAATGACTATAAAGTCCCAAAAAGTAAACATTGGGCACTTTGTCTATACTGGTGATTTTCAACCAGGGATGAAGTTGATGTTGCCTTTCAAACAGATGGACGACATCTGTCAATGACATTATTGTTTGTTACTATTAGGAGGAGAATGCTACTAATACCCAATGGGTTCAGGACAGGGAAGCTGCTGAACAAATTAAGATGTATAGGATAGCCCTCGCTGGTTTGGCTCAGTGGATAGAGCATCAGCCTGCGGACTGAAGGGTCCCAGGTTCGATTCCAGTCAAGGGCACGTACCTTGGTTGCAGGTTCCTCCCCAGCCCTGGTTGGGGTGCTTGTGGGAGGCAACCAATCGATGTGTTTCTCCCACATTGATATTTCTCTCTTTCTTTCTCTTCCACTCTCTCTAAAAATGAATGGGGAAATATCTTCAGATGAGGATTAAAAAAAAAAAAAAGATGCACAGGATAGCCTCTGACAACAAATAGTTTTCTAGCTCCAGATGTTAAGAATGGCCATTTTGCAAAACCCCATTCAGTGTTCATTATTTTCTGTAGATTGAGGGTGTCAGTATCTCCATATGTCTGAAATGGGCATATTAATTAAATCATTTAGATTAAAATAAAAAAAAGATAGACTAAGATTCTCTACAAAGTCATTCTCACTCTGTACAGAGCTTCTCATTTTTAGCTTTTCCTGTGTCTCATCTTAAATGTGATTTTATGAGTACAGCTTTCATAGTTCTGGGAATTTTCTTTGTTCTGCCTTCGTAACACCAATCTCTCATCATCAAATTCTGAAACCTTCCCAACTCGGCCTACCTTTGTACATACATTGTGTTTTACGTGTGGACTGAGGATTTAGTTTCTATTGTAAAATGGGGCCTGGCAGTCTCTTTTTGAATCCAGTGCTGAAGAAACCTCAGCTTTAATTAAAATGATAGTATCACCATTTTAAAGGCTAAAATACCAACAAGAACACAAGTAATAACCGCCCAGTTTTATGTGGCTTAGCGGGCTGCTTTATTGCAAGAATGCCTCTCATGCACTTGGTTCACTTGGAGAAAGAGGAACGCAGATTTTCTAAAGATATGGATTCTGGATCTGACTGCTTCTGTGAAGAACAGTTTAAGAAGGTTAGGCACCTCTGGCTGAAAAAAAAGAAATCATTTTGTGTTAAAAGTTTCACAGTGTGACTGTGCAATGCAAGTCCCATTGAGTTTTCCTGAGCAAACATCCAATGCTTGCATCCTATTGAGGAATGCAGATACCTTAGAGCTGCAACAGGAACAGGGTAGGTAGGGTTTGCTGTGTATCCCAGGAAGTGTGGCCTGAGAGAGCTTGGACAAAGAAAGAGGGTTGGAAGGAAAAATCTAGGTGACCTCCCTAATCCTCATTCTCTGCTACTAATCTTGCCTCCTCTGTCACCAAGAATGTGTATTTGTCTCTGTGTATAGAGTCTGCATTCTCTCCTGCTAGTTCGATCAATGAACTTGCTTCACATAAGTCAATCCTCCCATCAGTGCCTTAGATTCTCACCCTTCCCTTCTCTAGTTTTCATCATTGTAAGTAATTCCCCAGTTTCTTGGCTGCATCCTAAAACCCAACACCCCTCTCTGCTCTAGTGGATTTTCTCCAAGCTCACATAAACACGATTTTAATTTGCCCACAATAAAAACTTTCATTGTGCCCCCTCCCCATCATGTCTCCCACTTCATTTCTTTGTGGCCTGTTGGTCAAAATCTTAGAATAAATGAGCCTGTTAAAAATCTAAATAAAATCATCTAACTCCATTGTCCAATTGATTCTCCGATGTCTTTTTTTCATTTCAGAGTAAAAGCAATGTATTGGAAATGATCAAATGCCCCCACATACTTGGCTTTCAGCTGCTCTCTGACCTTAATCTCCACGCTTTCTCCTGGTTCCTTACTCAATTCTACTCATTGACACTTTTTTTAATTGTTTTATTGCTTAAAGTATTACAAAGGGTATTACATATGTGTCCTTTTTTTTCCCCCGCCCTTGACAATCCCTGCATGCATACAAGTCCTTCGGTTGATCTCTTATCCCCCTCCCTCCTGCCCCCCAACCCTCCCCGGCCTTCCCGCTGCAGTTTGACAATCAGTTTGAGGTCATTGACACTTTTTTTTCCCATTTGCCAGAAATGTTCAAGCTGTTTCCCACCTCAGGGTCTCTGTATTTGCTGTTCCCTCTGCTTGAGATCTTCTTTCTTCACACAGTGAGAATGATGACTCCCTCCCTTCTTCAGTTCACTGGTAAAGTGCCCGCCCCCACACTTGGTGAAGTCTTCCTTGATAGCTGACAGCCCCTAGTCCCGTAGCATTCTTACAAGTATGTCATTGTTCTTGTTCTCCATTGTGTGCATTTGAAAGGGCTCCAGGGACCGCCCAGAAATTCCTGGAACATGGACACTGCCCTCCTGGCCTAGCATGAAAAGATGGGGACAGTCCTCGTCCAAACAAAATTTACAAAGGCTGCCAGACACTCCCTCAAAGGAGGTCTCGCCTCACCCTCAGTAATACCATCATAAACTAGACGCCAATGCAGAAATGTGGACTTTGCATTGTCCATGACCCTGTGCAGAGAAAGCTCCATCATGCTATTTCTATTGATTTCTACTTATGCGTGTACCTTTTTAAAAATGTGTTCATCCGGTATAATTCCTGCAATAAATAATGAAAGGGATGGAATAGATAAATTCATCATCAAAATTCTGCTTGAGGAAGGGATCATGAGAAAAAAAGGGACGGGAGGGTCCTATGGGGGCCTTTGCCTTAGCAACAGTGAAACCTCAGGGACTGTGACGGGGAGGAGACGCGTTCACCTCTGCGCTGGTGAGTGGCAGCGATATTCCTGGCATTCGTCTCTGTAGACAGTGATTTTCTGTAAAAGGAAGCCCCCCTCTCTCTCATGGCTTCCCGATGAGGGGCGACTTCTCCCGGCATACTTTGTTCCCTGTCTCCAAGTCACAGTTTCTGAAAATCTCTATTGAACGTGACATTTCTCCTCCCGATACTTCTTGGAATGCCTGCTATCTATAGGCCTGCTTATGAATCTACACTTTTGATGCGGGTCTCTTTCTTCACAAAAAAATGCAGGAGGAGGAAGCATGGAGGCAAAAGGCCTGCATAAACTCTATTCTCCCTGAAAGTGGGGATGCACGCCAAAGTGTGTGTGTGTGTGTGTGTGTGTGTGTGTGTGTTTAAATGGAAAACTAGAACTAACAGTTTGTTCTGTTTGCGTTTCCTTTTCTGACACCAGAAGCCTTGGTTTTCTTTTCTACTGGGCCGCCACCTGTCCCCAGCAGATACCTTCTGTATTAGTCCTTCCTCAGTGACAGCTGCCAGTTCATTCCCTGAATGCTTCGGGGTTTTAGCAGGAAAACTTCCCATCCTCCCTCCCTTGTTCCTTCCTTTTCTGCCATTTTAGCTCCTTTGATGTACCCATCTTCCCTTCCACAGGCTACAGTATTTACTTTTTGATTTTATTTTTTAAAGTGATTGGGGTGACATTGGTCACCATGAACATAGAGGCTTCAGGTGCGGGTTTCTATGTTACCAGGTCTGTCTATTGCACCCTGTGCCCACCACCCAGAATCCAATCTTCTCCTGTCACCTTATAATAGGACCCCTTCTCTCTCCACCCTCTGCCTGTGGTTTGTGTTCATAAGTTTCAGTGTTATGTCCCACATATGAGTGAAATCATATGCTTTTTTAGCTTTTTTCACAAACTACATGAATGGAAGAGAATAGGATTTCAAACTCTCAGGTAATCTATACAGTTGGTTTACGTGCTCGCAGGAAACACTGCCTCCTCTGTGATTGGTTTTCTGACCTGGAGAAAAATTGTTTGACAAAAGAAATGAGCTCAATTTTCCCTTTCATTCTGGGGGAAAACAAGTAAGAAAATGAAACTTGTTTATGTCATCTGATATTAAAACTAGAGGCCCGGTGCATGGATTCATGCACTGGTTGGGTCCCTCGGCCTGGCCTGCAGGGATTGGGCAGAAACCAGCTCTCCAACATCTTCTGAGGGGTCCTGGATTGCGAGACCCCTCCTGTAGGCCCAGCCCCCAGGACCTGGATGCCTACTGGCTCCCTCCTCTCTGGGTCCAGGATGTGGGTGAAGCAGATTCAGGACCAACAATGTCCCAGCAGCAACCTAACCCACAGCCAATTCCATGAGGAATCAGGCTCCCTCCTCTATTGGTCAAAGCGTCTGCCCCCTGGTGGTTATTGCACGTCAAAGCTACCAGGCGAATGATGAAAGGGCCACTTAGGATTTTATATATATAGATACAATACCTTTGCCTTTGTCATTACTTCTTCCAAGTGACATTGATTCCATAAAGTCATCTCTCCTCCTTTTTGTCTGTCTTGGAAATCATATGGTGTGATCATAAGAGCAAGTGAGTCTGTGTCCAGCTCTTATGAGAAAACTTTCCCTGTGTCCTCATGTCTCCATGAAGGAACACTCACCCCTAGATCGGCAATTTTCAACCTTTGCATCACATGGCAAACATAAACTAATTGCTAAATTTTGGTGGCACACCCAAAAATATATATATATTTTTTGCCAATCTGACAACAGTAATAGGTATACTTTTGATTCATTCCCACTGGATGGCTATTGTTATGTTGGCTGTTGTCATTTTTTTCTTTGACAGTCTAAGGGAAAAGAGGTCAGTGCCCCTGACTAAGTCAGGTATTGCATGCTTTAGACATTCTTGTGGTACACGGATTGAAATTCCCTGCCCTAGATGGAAAGGACTGGGAACCTGTGTCTATTTCTGAATTTGAAAATGCAAGAGGTATCTCATTACAACTCTTTAACCCCAGTTGAGCTTCATTAACATGTAACCTTGAGCTAATGCCATAACTTCTCTGAATCTTACATTTCTAATCTAGAAAATGGGAATTAGTAATAACGCACCTCACAGGATTGTCTGAGATTTAGAAAGGTACATTAGGTCAAAGGCATCTCATGCACCACTTTACATATAATAAATATGTCCTCAGTGAGCTTTAGATCCTATTATCCCATATTTTAAAAGTCTTTTGGTGCCTTTCTCTAAAGGTGGCTCTTGATTCAAATGAACCCTTTGGACTTATTTCATTATGTCCTGGTTTGTTTTGAGAATTTACCAAAGTAATGAAATTCCTGACATAGACTAGGTCAGCCGTGGGCAAACTACAGCCCGCGGGCCGGATACGGCCCGTTTGAAATGAATAAAACTAAAAAATAAAAAAGACTGTACCCTTTTATGTAATGATGTTTACTTTGAATTTATATTAGTTCACACAAACACTCCATCCATGCTTTTGTTCCGGCCCTCTGGTCCAGTTTAAGAACCCATTGTGGCCCTCGAGTCAAAAAGTTTGCCCACCACTGGACTAGGTTCTCAATAAGAGGTGGTTATTACATGTCATTCTCTTATTATATTTCATCATATAGCCACACTGGTCGCTCTTCTTTCCTGGATAAGCCTGTTTGAAGGGCAAAGTTTCCTTTTGGACTAGTTGAGCCTTCAGGGAATAGAACTCCCAGTGTCAAATAGGAAGTTTTGGCTTATATACGGCAGAAAATAGGACATAGTTCATTGGCAGGAAGACCAGAAAGGTCAATTAGGGAAATCAAAATTTGCCCCAATTTTCCTATCACAACCTCTACAGCTCATTGGGAACATTTTCAAAAGCCTGGTGTGAAATGCACACATGTCCTGCCTTTTCATTTAATTTCTGCTTAATTTTAGGCAGGGACTAACCATTTTACTTAAGTCATTTTTATTACAGTTTATTCAAGGAAGAGCTCTTTCAAGTAATTACTTCATAAAACTTGAGGGAATAAGTCACAGAACTTCAGGGTTAATGAAAAGTAATGGTGTAAATTTTCCTTACATGAAATTGGCATGCTAAACAAGGGACCCAAGTACGGTGAAATAATATCTTTTTTCCCGAATGCTGTGTTTTGTCTCCTGGAAAAACTGAGCCCCAAATACATGATGTAAGCTACCAAGCCCACAGCTGATATACTGTATGTTATAAACATGTGTCATTCTTAGGACCAACCCTTCACAAAACCTCAAGATGAATATCATGGAACTGTGGGAATGGAAGTTCTGTAACTTGACGATGGAGATCAGTGGTCATTTGCTAACACAGAAGTAAAGATATAAACCTCAAGAGGAATAATGACGGTGATAAGGATTAAATGATAACATTGATATATGCCCCGTTCTTAGTTTGTGCCCGACACTGTAGTCTGTATGTTGAAAGCATTTTTATTTTTTTTTAACCACTGAAGGACCATTTCTACTGCCTTCCTCCCAGAAGCATCAAAATATTCAAGAATTAGAATAGAAAGGCAGGGAGGGTCATCGTCATTAGATCCCAGCTCAGATACTTGGATTGACCCCTTGGGGAGCCCAGGAAGAAGCAGGCAGTTGTTAGCTTATCCTGTCTGTTAAAACATGTTTTCTCCCATTCAACATTTAGGATTTAGCTCTGTCTCCTGAGAGACTAC
>NW_006282381.1:2888998-2894222 GCF_000327345.1 Myotis davidii
TCTAAGATAATCCCTCAGGCATACGTAGGGGAAAAGGAGTTTTTGAAAAGGCGTATCAGCTCAGTTAAACCTACTAGAGTATAAGTATTTGTCAAAAATAACTGAACTGTCAATACAGTCTATAAGAGGGCTTTTAGGAAATAGAATACGAAGTTACATAGGTTGTCGAAAGCACAGTAAGTTGCACAATAAACCTGATCGAACTAACTTAGACCTTCCCACTTTGAGGACTTAGCTCCTCTAGGTTAGAAAGGCAAAAGAACAATTAAACTGTTTAGCCTAATAAGCCCTTCAAGTTGACCCAGTGCAGTTCCTCAGGGTTGGGCAAAAGTAGGTTGACAGTTGTAGTCTGTGAAAGTTTATTCTTGTATTATTTATTAGTTATTATTTTCCAAACGTACTCCCCTCCGCCCCCCGTGTATTTACAAAGACCTGGAGAAGTGATTCTTAGAGGTCTTATTGACTGGCTCAGGAAGGATTAGAACACATATTTTATCATCCTAAGTCCAGTGGTACTTTCACCAAGTCATACTGTCTCACAAGCCGCATGCATTTTAAAAAAAAAATGAAACTTTAAAGAATGCCAATATTTAAGGATGTAGTATCAGGATAGAAGCAAGAAAAATATTAAGAAGAAACAATTTCAGTTGTATATGGAAACTTAGGAAGAAAATAAGAAGTCAAGAGATCTAAGGATAGTCAACTTTAGAAGATGGACTAATAAATAATACTGAATTTTAATAATTTTATTAAACTTATGGGGTGGCATTGGTTAATAAAATTATATAGGTTTCAGGTGTACAATTGTATAATGCATGGATGGACCTGGAGAACATTATGCTAAGTGGCATAAGCTACTCAGAGAAAGACAAGTCCCATATGATTTCATTTATATATGGAATCTAATGAGCAAAATATACGAACAAACAAAATAGAAGCAAATTCATAGATACAGAGAATAGACTGGCAGCTGGCAGAGGAGTGGAGGTTTGTGGGCTGGGTGAAAAAGGTGAAGGATTAAGAAAAGACAAAAAAAAAAAAAAACCTCATAGGCACAGACAACAGTATGATGAACAATAATGAATTTAATCCTGAAGGAAATCTATATATATAAGAGGCTAATATGTAAAGTGTCCCCTCTGGAGTTTGACTGGGAGACGGGGAGTTAGATCACTCACTATGACATGTGCTGACCACCAGGGGGAGCGCAGAGTGAATGGAGGCCCCTGCACACTGGCTATTTACAGAGAAACAGCCCTGCAAACCTGGTGCCGACAAAGCAACACTCGGCTTCCCCGGGGCTGTGTGAAAAAGGTAAAGGATTAGAAAAGACAAAAAAAAAAAAAGCCCTCATAGGCACAGACAACAGTATGCTGAACAATAATGAATTTAATCGTGAAGGAAATCTATATATATAAGAGGCTAATATGCTAAGTGTCTGACCGTCCAACCAGTCACTATGACAGACACTGACCACCAGGGGGCAGATGTTCAACGCAGGAGCTTCCGTGATGTACACTGGCCCTTTATAGAGAAACAGCCCTGCAAACCTGGTGCTGACAAAGCAACACTCAGCTTCCCCCAAGTGGGACACAGGCCCCGCCACCACCCCAGAGCAACAGCTCACAAAATTGTAGCCGACGCTGCCGAGACCCCATGGCAAAAAATGTGGCCCACAGCCCAGCCTGGAAACGGTTGCTGTGGGCGCCAAGTAATGACGTCATGTAGCAACGCCCGGCTTCCTCTCCCTAGTGACTAGCCTTCTTGGAGTTTCTTCAACCCAGAAACACGATTTGCTTTATAGTCAGGTGCAAACATTTTACAGTTATTTACTAGTACTGCTGTGTTGCTGACAATTACATGAAAGAGAAGTTGGGTATTTCACTGGGCTAGAAAAAGTTTAGCTAACTCAGAAAGCAGATCTAATTAAGCAAGTTTATTCTATACATATAAAAGGCTAAGTTGACTCACACATGGCAATGCATATAAAGCTCTCGCTAGCGCCAATTGCACGTTTGTGTTTTGAACTGTCATTGTCAATTGTGAATTTGGTTGACACTTCTATTATAGAGAAAGTGCGAATTGCGATATTAAAATATTTCTTCTAATTAGTTTCGATGTGCACGAATTTGTGCACCAGGCCACTAGTGATAACATAATAGACTGCAGAGGATATATTGAATAGAAATTTGTCTTGTTTTTTACTGATCATCAGCCTATTAAAAGTTTGGAGAAATGCCCAGCTGGTGTGGCTCAGTAGTTGAGCATCAACCTATGAACCAGGAGGTCATGGTTTGACACCAGGTCAGACCACATGCCTGGGTTGCAGGTTAGATCCCCAATGTGGGGCATGCAGGAGGGAGCTGACCAGTGATTCTCTCTCATCATTGATATTTCTGTCCCTCTTGCCCTCTCCCTTCCTCTCTGAAATAAATAAAAAGATTATATGTATATATTTTTGAAGTTTGGAGAAAGTGGTAAGGAACAGGATGGAAACCTACCTGGGTAGGAGAGAAGGTATGTATAATTATTTTAGGAGATCCCTGGCCTAAAGGTAGAAGGCAGTCACGTAGGCACGGCCACTTGTGTACAGAGATGCTGGCCTAGTTGCCAGGTTGTCTGATTTTTATTGAGAAACACAAAGTATGGATTGTTTTGGGACATATTTTGTTTTCTCTAGAAGCATATATGGATTTAAAAAACACACGCACATTTCTTTGTGGATTCAGCTTGCAAGTGACTAGTTCGAGCACTTTGTGCACTCTTGTCAGCAGGCAGCAGTTTACAATGAAATCTCCAAATAGTCCGTAGACCAGATGATCTCTCCCTTCCCCATGTTTTTTCAGAAAGGACTTCCAGAGAAGGAAAGAGCAGTCAAGGATGGAAACTTGGCCAACACTAACAGCAGGCTAAAGAGAGAAGTCTAAGAGAAAACAAGTGGTGAGAGAGAGAAAAAAAAAAGACTCATGCAGAGTAGAGTGCAGAGTAAGACACTTAAAGAAAAGGGTACAGCCAACTACATTCAATTCATCCAGGTAAGTGAGGCCTTGACTTAGGAGTGTCCCGACTAACGAGTTTTTTGAGATACGAGCCGTCTCTCGGCCGATTTTTTTGCTTTGAGTTGTGAGCTAAAATTCGAGCCAGCTGCAGGTATCCCACTGCTAGTTTGCGCAGCGAACGTCACAGAGATCGCCACAACATCAGCCCAGCATCACATGTCTCACTCGTTCACTTTTTGATTTGACATACGAGTAATTTGAGTTACGAGCTCCATCACGGAACGAATTAAACTCGTATGTGAAGGCCCCTGTATTCACAAAAGCGGGCATTGAAAATAACTATCGGGCTTGTCAATCTTTAGGATATTTATTGATAGGCACTATGCTGGTAGTTTGGCATTAACAAAATGAGAAGACTTGACTCATGAATATTGTCAAGGAGAAAGACCCTGGCCTTTTAATACATTATTTTGGTCAGAGCAAAGATCACATCAAAGAGACTAGGAGGAGACAAGGGAGGAAAAGCAACTGACATTAGCCAGCAGAGGAATTTAAATGCTGGGCTCCAAACTCCAAACTTATCATGTTAACAAGTTTTCACTGAGCAGCCTTCATGTATTATTCATTCTGTGAACACTTGACACAAATCACTTCTAATTCTCACAGTGATATAGAGCTCTTATTTCCTTTACAATGGGTATAATATGAAGATCTACTGTAGCAGCCTCATTTGATCATCTGTGTGACATCTCTCAGACCAATCTCTGAATTCAAGTTACAACCATGGCAGACAGTCCCAAGGAGTACAAGCAAACTGCATCGAAAACTTCTGTCATCTCTCTCTGGTGTTCTGCTGTGGGAATGTTGGCCTATCATTTTGGGGAGCTTGCTCAGCTGATGTATCGGACAGACTGAACCTATAAGGGAACTGGCATGCTGAGTGGGCAGCCTCTACCAGTGGAGAATAGGAATCGTGTAGAAACAAATCTAGTATCGCATCCTTCAGAATGACCTATTCCTTGTGGTACCTCAGAATCAGCCAGTAGGATTGAACCCCTGTTGTCTACAATGGGACCTAAGTCCTGGTTTCAGACTCGACTTTCAGAAAGAGTTCTAAGATACCCAAGGCATTTGAGATCATTTCCTTTTCTCTTAGGTTCATTAGATAAAATTACACCCAACCTTCAGGACTTATTCAAATGTCTGTCTTTTTTGCACCACGCCATCGTCTCTTCACCCAAAGGCAACGGAAGATTTTTAGGAAAGACAAGCTGAGGCTTTCTGGATTTCCATGGAAGATACTGGCAGAGCTGGGCAGAATAGCCTGGAAACAGGGGTCCCCTAGAAACAGGGATGTCGTTACAAGACTTTTGTGTTCTGGGAGTGTATTGCTTCCCTCCACACCGGAGAAATCTGTAGACCTCACACGGAGGAAGTGGCTCTCCAACGTTGCCCTTGCAAAATTTCCTTCCCTCCTTACAGGAAAAGCAGACTCCAAGGTCTTTCAGATTCCTGTGTTTTCCCAAGGTAGCCATTGTTCCCTTTGCGATTTCAGCATGATTTTTGGTGGCTTTGACAGTTGAACTTGCCTGGCATTTCTAAAGCAGTGTACAATGAGGAAACAGCTGAGTGTTGGATTTTATAAGTGTTTTCAAAGCAAAGAAAGGCATTCTCTTCCAGCTCTGTCATTCCTTATCTTAATGAGCCTTAAATTGATAGATTAACCAAGCCAAACTTGAGAGATTTTGCTGTTAAACTCAATAAAGGTTTTACAAATGGATTTGACATAGCATTGGAATGCCCATTTAAAACACTGAATCATTTGAGATCAGGGAAGAGGTTTATTAAAAGAAACACAGGGGCACTGCAGGGCAAAATACCTTTGGTAAATGATTTGAAAACAAAAACATTTAAATAATGAGTCGCACAAAAGTGTACCTGCTGGAAACATGACCCACATACAAAGTGAAGAAGAGATCTGGGCAAAGATGAACTGTTATGACAAAAAAGCTAAGTAAAACATTGGATATGGCCGAAACCGGTTTGGCTCGGTGGGTAGAGCGTCAGCCTGTGGACCGAAGGGTCCTGGGTTCGAGTACGGTCAAGGGCATGTACCTGGGTTGCGGGCACATCCCCAGTAGGAGATGTGCAGGAGGCGGCTGATCGATGTTTCTCTCTCATCGATGTTTCTAACTCTCTATCTCTCTCCCTTCCTCTCTGAAAAA
>NW_006282381.1:2894500-2909913 GCF_000327345.1 Myotis davidii
ATGAACTAGACACACATGAGAGGCCAAAAAGGTAAAGGCATCTATCAAGCTCTGGGCCTTTTTGAAAGTAAAGAATGTTTTATGACCCTCATTTGTTAGATGAAATCACTGAGGCTTAGGTTTGTTAAGAAACTCTTCTGTGGAAAAGCTCAAGTAGCATTTGCGGCATTTACATGAGTGCATAGAAGTCTCCATTGCCTTGACTGAAAACCAATTGCTGCATAAGGCATTATGAAAATTGAGAGAAGAGTGACATAGCCATGAGTCATTTTTATAGATGTTATGAGATGGGTTATAGTGTAATATCACTGACTTGTCCGTGGCTGGTTTTTAATTCCTCTCGTAATGCCACAGGGAATTCTAGAACAATATTGGGAAGTGAGCTACCAACACAGAAGTTCAAATCTAAATTACTGAAGAAAATTAATCAATAATACTCAGATTCTCTGTACATTCTCAAAATTGCATCCGTATCAATTTCTTTTGGCTTTGTCCTTATTCAGCTAGAGTGACGCCATGATCATCTGAGAAGGTATCAATCATTCCTGTCTCCAGGTGATGGTGGCATGGAATCCCAGTGTTTTCTGTAGAAATGGTGTCTAAATAATTAGGACAAGCACCGAACAGGTTGAGGTGTGAATTTCAGCTCTCCAGAAGTCTCTCAGCACCATATTTTCCCCATTATCAGAGTTAATAAAGCCAATTTACAGAGAGCAAAAGGCATCCTAGTGTGTCAGGGTAGGCTATTAGGACATTTAGTCACCCCACATAACACCCATACTACGTTGTCCTTACAGTGGAGGTATTTACTGCTTTTACACCCTGCTCGTGTGAGTGTAAATTGGCACATCCCTTCTGGGGCTGAATTAGAAACATGAATTAAAAGCCTATGAAGTGTTTGTACATCTTGACCTAGTATTGTAATTCTCCTCTTAACATTTTTTTTTCCTGAGGGGAAAATCAGAATTATCAAACAACATTTATGTTCAGTGGTATCATTACATCACTAAGTGTAATAGGGGAAATCTGACTACCCGGTTTCCAAACAACTTGCAATCCCATTAGGTTGCCCCTTCCTGGGACCATACTTTAGGCTGGGAGGGGTGGCCCCTTCAGCCACCTTTACTAACATTATACGTAGACTATTAAGGCCTTATTTTAAAGGACTTGAATAGACATTTCTCCAAAGGTATTGAAAGATTCTAAATACCACTAATCACTCGGGGAAAAGAAATTCAGAATCCTAATGAGATAACCCCTAACATCTACTAGAATGGCTGCTACCACAACAACAGAATATAGTAAGAGTTGGTGACGATGGGGAAAAATTGAGTATACAGAACTGAAAGCAAGTTTTCCAATAGATATGTATACACCCATGTTCATAGCAGTATTCTTCACAATAGCCAAAAGGTAGAATAAGCCAAATGTTCACTGATGGATGAATGGATAAGCAAAATGTTAAATGTACTTACAACAAAATATTATTCAGTCTTAATAAGGAAGGAAATTCTGGCACATGTTACAAAGATGACCTTAAGGCAGTGGTTCTCAACCTGTGGGTCGTGACCCCTTTGGCGGTTGAACGACCCTTTCACGGGGTCGCCTAAGACCATCCTGCATATCAGATATTTACATGATGATTCATAACAGTAGCAAAATTACAGTTATGAAGTAGCAACAAAAACAATTTTATGGTTGGGTCACCACAACATGAGGAACTGTAGTTAAAGGGCCATGAGGAAGGTTGAGAACCACTGGGCTAAGGTTGTGTCATGGGTGTACACGTTCAGTTTTACAAGAAGAAAAACTCCTGCAGATTGTTTACACAACAGGAATGCACTTAACACTACTAACCTAGGTACTTAAATATGGGTAAGACAGCTTTTATGTGCTATGTGTACTTTATTAGATTTTTTTTTTTATAAAGGGAAGGATGTAAGGTGGACAGGAATGGACTCCTTGGAGAAGGAACTTGGGAACAGAGACCTGAGGAGGAGGAATCAGTGATAAGAGAGATCTGGGAAGACTTTCCTGGGAGGGAGAACGTTGTGTCATGGGTGTACACGTTCAGTTTTGCAGAAGAAAAACTCTTGCAGATTGTTTTCACAACAGGAATGCACTTAACACTACTAACCTATGTAACTAAATATGGGTAAGATAGCTCTTATGTGTTAGGTGTACTTTATTAGATTTTTTTTAAAGGGAGGGATGTAAGGTGGACAGGAATGGACTCCTTGAGGAAGGAACTTGTGAACAGAGACCTGAGGAGGAGGAATCAGTGATGGAGAGATCTGGGAAGACTTTCCTGGGAGGGAGAAGAGCAAGTGAAGGGCTCTAGAATAGGGCCAACTTGGTGTGCCGAGGAAGAGAGAAGGCCAGTGTGCAGGCCAGTGTGCTAGGGCATTGGTAAGCAGGTGGGATACTGGATAGGAGGTCAAGGAAGTGTTCAAGGGCCAAATTGTCACACATTATAGATTGTGCGAGAGTATAGATTTAATTTTTTTGATGAGACAATCAATCTGCTGTGAACCAACTGAGCTACCCAGGCAGAGCTTTTTTATTTCAATTAAGAGTTTGTATTCAATACTAGAGGCCCAATGCTTGAAATTCATGCAAGAGTAGACCTTCCTTCCCCTGGCTGCCGAACTTGCAACCTTGGCATATAAGGATGATGCTAGAACCAATTGAGCTACCCAGGCAGAGCTTTTTAATTTCAATTAAGAGTCTATGTTCAATACTAGAGGCCCAATGCTTGAAATTCATGCAAGAGCAGGCCTTCCTTCCCCTGGCTGCCAGCACCGGCTTCCCTCTGGCACCTGGGACCTGGACTTCCCTCGCAGAGGGAGGCCCTGCCCACCCGCTGCAGCCCATTGGTTGGTATCCTGGGCCTCCCTCTGCAGTGCAATCATGGGGCGATAGCCAGGCCCCAGACCAATCACACCGCATGCGCCTTGGTTGGCCTGGTGCCAGTGGGTGTCATAGCGTGGTCCCGGATGGTCGTCCAGATGGTTGTTCCACTGTTTGGCCGTTCGGTCAATTTGCACATTACGCTTTATTATATAGGATTATTTTACATTAGTTTTATACGTACAGCGTAGTGGTTAGACAATCATATTCTTTACAGAGTGATCCCCCAATATTTCAAGTGCCCACCTTGCCCCAAACATAAGAATTACTCTATCCCCTGTGTTGTACTTTACATCTGCGACTATTCTTTAACCAGTGAAGGGTTATAAGGATGATCCAATCCAATATACTTTTTTAAGCTTTTGCTTCTTTGGAAAGAGATTCAGGAGCACACGAGCAGAGCCAGGGCCTGCAGTTAGGTTCTATGTTGCCATCCAAAGCTAGAAGAAGATGTGTTCTTATATGACTTGGGAAATCACACCTCCTTGTGAGAGATAGAGATCACAGAGCTTGGCCTTGCCTCACTTTGGGAGTTAGGAAATCAATATTCATGAGTTAAATAATTCTGTAATTCTGTTCAGGAGTAGAGGGGACTGGCAGTTGTATAACACAGAATGAGGCTTAGGAAAATATTTGTCTTAATTGACTTTGCGGTCTAGTTCCTGCTGCTGGCATACCTCTTCAGTACAGAAATTCATATTGGACCATTTCCATTTGGAAAAAATTGGAATCAGTACTCTAAGGTATATTGTCTTTTCTCCCTTCATAAATTTCTCATGAATTCCATGCTGGGTTAGGGGGTGAAGCTATGGCCTACAGCTGAGGGACAACTTGGGAGAGAAACTGAATTGGAGACCCCCGAAACAACACCCATATGGAGCTGCCTTTTTTTTCCTTTAGTTGTTTTTTTTATCAAGCTCAGAGCAGATATGGTTTAAAAAATACAGTATATGATCTATATTTGGACAAAACTAATTCTAAAATCAAGCTCTGACATTTAAGTGTCAGTCAGCTTTGAGGGACCTTCAAGAGAAGAATATCAGGGCTGTTTTGGATTTCAAATCCCAGTTTCAATTGTTTTATTTCTTTAAGCAATGTGTGCAGCAAGCCATGTCTTTCATCAGTCACTGCAGAATATTGACAAAGCAACACGGGCATTGGAGGCATTCAGGTTATTTGTAATCCTAGCTGTCATTCTTGAGCTTTATGAATTTAAATAATCTACTTAAACTGGCAGAGCCTTACTTTCTCACCTTAGTAATGAATGATGTTCCTACCTCTCATAGTAGGTATTAACATCTTTCCCCATGTTTCTCCTCCCATCACCTTCTATGTGGAGGTGTGTAGGAAAAGTTTGTGCTTATGAGTTATTCATGGGAGATGTGCAAAAAGGTTTCCAAATATTCAGTTTTCAGTTGCCTCGTGGAGAAGGAACCAGAAAGAAATATCTTCAAGGACCTCACCAGGCAGGTGCTCATGGAATGAATTTGAGATAGGTCTAGAGATAGAATTGTAATGTTGATCCTGCCATCACTTCTACCCCCAAAGGTGTCCATTCCCTTATTTGGGCCTAAGTCCCTCCAGCTGTGAAGCTGACCTTGGAAATCACTCACCCAGCTGAGAGGTTTACATAAAAACTAGAGCCCAGTGTGCAAAATTTGTGCACTAGTGAGTGGGGGAGAGGAGGGTTCCTCAGCCTGGTCTGTGCCCTCTTGCAGTCCGGGAGCCCCATAGGGGAAGCAGGCCTAAGCCGTCAGTCAGACATCCTTAGCACTGCCGCCGAGGTGGGAGAGGCTCCCAGCACAGCCACTGTGCTCGCCAGTGGGAGCACACTACCACCAGGGGGCAGCTCCTGCATTGAGCGTATGCCCCCTGGTGGTCAGTGCGCATCATAGCAACCAGTCATTCTGGAGTTCAGTCAATTTGCATATTAGCCTTTTATTATATAGGATTAATTTGTATTGTATTCTCTCAGATTGCCTGCTATCAACTATCTCCTTCTACAAATTCAGTTGCTTTGGAGAGAAGCCAGGAAATTAATCAATCTCTCTTTCTTTCTTTCTCTCTTTCTCCTTCCCTCCCTCCCTCCGTCTCTCCCTCCCTCCTTACATGTGTCCAAAATGAAAACCATCCCCAATGCATCTATAGACCCTTATGGCATACAAAGGGCTAAGATACTCAATGGGTAGCCAGTTTGGGGAAACATTGGGTTAGATAATCACCTAGGCCTTCCTTATACCAGGCTCTAAGTTTCCATGACTCAATACTCTCTAATGGCAGTGGGCCTACTCGACAGTGTCCTCTGTTAAACTTTTTCAGTTTGTTATGCGGTGAACACATCATCAGATCAGTTCTCTTACCTGTTTGGGCTTTTTGAGTTGACCCACAGGGAAGAGAGGTAAGCATCTTAATTGAGAGACTTCAAAGAGAAGCTTAAACAACATCAGAGCTATATCATAAAGACTAGAACTTGTTTATGGAACTGGAGATTTGGAATCTGATACAACCCTAGTGCCTAAGTGAATCCATTAGGTATAATTTTCAAGTTTGAGACGTGGTAGCTACCTGAATGGAGGCCATTGCTCTTACAGCATGCATTCTGAAGGAGTGGCTGCTATCATTGGTTCAAGGCCAGTGGGGTTAGAATTGGTATCTGTGCAACATTAACTGAAATTTCCCTCACTGTGGTTAAACGAAGGATGATGTGTTTCCAGGCTCCTTACCCACATTCCATACCAGATGTAGGAGAAAGAGCAAATTAAGTTCTTTTAGAAAGCCTCTCTATTCTTAATGTTTGTACATTTCTCTTAAGAAAATACCATTTCTGCCCTAGTGGGTTTGGCTCAGTGGCTATAGCATCAGCCTGCGGACTGAAGGGTCCCAGGTTCAATTCTGGTCAAGAGCACATGCCCGCATTGTGGGCTCGATCCCCAGTAGGGGGTGTGCAGGAGGCAGCCAATCAATAATTCTCTCTCATCATTTATGTTTCTATCTCTCCTTCTCCTTTTCTCTGAATCATTTTTAAAAGATACATATTTTAAAAAAAAGAAAATACCGTTCCTATTCAGAATGTCTCGAGTTCCAATGATTTATGCATTTTAACCGAATTAATTGGGGTGACACCAGTTAATAAAATTATAGAGGTTGCAGGTATATAATTCTATACTACATCATCTGTATATTGTATTTTGTGTTCACCAACCCAAGACAAGTTTCCTTCCATCACCATTTATCACACCTTTACTCTCTTCTACACCCTCCATCTCCCTTTCCCGCCTAGTTATCACCATACTATCATCTCTGTTTTATGAGTTGTATTTCTTGTTTTGGTTTTGCTTAATCCCTTTACCTTTTCACCCAGCCCCCGCCCCTCTCTTTGTATTTTGTTAGTTTCTTTTGTTCATTAGATTCCACTTTGAAGTGAAATCATATGGTACTTGTCTTTCTTTGTCTTGCTTACACTTAGCATTTTGGTTATGCTGTCTCTTTTCCTTTGGTAAATGCATGTAACATTTTTTTTTTATTCAAGAAAAAGTTGAGAACATTTATATCAGTGAGTGTGGTAAGGATAAGGGTGCCTAACACATACTCTATCCATAGACCCCCACCCCCATCCTCCATTCAGTGAGGCATGAATCTTTTATTTGTTTGGTGTTATTTTGTTTTAATTAAGTATATTACTTTTCTCTAAAAACTCACATCCTATTAATTAAAGACAGAAGAATGAATATTTTAGTAGACTCTACTATAAGACAATATGGGCAAGAAGGTTGGGAGGGGAGGGGAGAGGAATCTAACACCCAAGAGGAATTTAAAATTATTAATTTATGATACAGTGCAATGTGGTGGTGGTGGGGGGGGGAGTGTAAGAATTAGAGTTAGTTAGGCATGACTTAAAAGTTTATAAGTCCTGAATTAGATGATAAAATTTGAGTATTTGTCTATTGACAAGACTCCAAGTAAATATAATTTATCCTCAATTAGCAGGAAAAAACCACTATAGCTTAAAGACATTAAATAACGTGTCTATTTTGCTCCTCCAGGGACCCCACTTTGAGAGGAAGGTTTGTGGGTACTCAGTGAGGATTACGCTTTCCTTTTCTTTCAGACTTGAAACTTTTCTAGTACTTTGCCCCACACGGTCCTCAATATGTTTCCTGATGACAAAACCAAAAGTCAGGTCAACTTTTATAGTGTACATAGACGTAGATCATTAATCATTTAATCAAGATGGCAGACGAAGAAGAATGCTCCCCAGGCCCCCATCCTATTAAACAGCATTGATTTTGTTTACGGGGAGCTTAAATACTTGATTCACAATCATAGACATGCCCCCTGCTCTGCTGTGTGCACTCTGTTGTGTTGGAGGGAGGTGAAGATGCATCAGATCTTTATTCTCTGTCTCTTTAAGATCCCAGATGAAGACTTAAGCTGAAAAAGTTTTAACAACTCTTTCTGTCTCTGCAACATGTGTTGTTTACAGTTGCCTCGTAGCCCAAGTTGATGGGGAAAAATAAGAAACTAAAAATACACAAGGTCTTTCATTCGCCGGGGTAATGCACATACATAAGTCAAAGTGGCAGGTCATATGAAACCTTCTGTGATCCCTTGAGGTTCCTGTCTTATTTCACTGGCTAGCAAACAGCAAAGCAGTAGGATATATATTTTTCAATTAGGTTGTCAATATTTTGACCAAACAACCTATTTGTAACATTCAGGATGACTGTTCTGTTCGTGAGAACCACTAAGCTGCTGTGTGCCACAAGACAGCCCGGGGATGTGAGGCAGCGTGACCCAGTCGGGTGCTAACTTGCTTCCCAGGTTTCACCTGCCTGTCAGTCGTGCAGGCGTAAAACACTCATCATTGTGTCTGATTATTGTGAGAAAACATCCACCTTTTATTTATTTTTTATTAAAAAATTTTTAAACTATATTTTTATTGATTTCAGAGAAAAAGGGAGAGATGGAAACATCAATGATGAGAGAATCATGGATCAGCTGCCTCTTGCACGCCCCCTACTGGGGATTGAGCCTTCGAACCTTGACCTTCTGGTTTATGGATCAATGCTTAACCACTGAGGAACACTGGCTGGGCAAAACACCCACCTTTTAATATCCATTTATCATGACAATAATAGCCATAGTAATAGGAATAAGGACAGATAAGACAAAAATTAGAAGACCTGAGTCTATTTGGAATAAGTATTTATTAATGGGACATTCTAATCAGAGTCCTACAAGTACAAAGGATTAACTATTTTAATGCAAAATAGCAATTTACTTTTGTCCACAGTGGAGGGAGAGGAATTGGTTCACTGACCACTGTTTTTCTCACAACAAATATTATTTGGCCTCATATAACCCTAATTTTCCTATGATTTGGGAGGAAAGAATGTGGACTTTGAGAACCTGCAGACATAGACTCAAATCCCTGCTCTCTCATTTGCTAACCACATAACATTGGGCTAATTCTTTTAACTTCCGAACCTTATTTTCTTTACCTATAAAATGAATACATGGATAGCTAACACAGATGATAGCAGAGAATCAGGTGAGTGACTAGAAGCAAATGAAAATTGTTAACCAAAACAACACTATACAAATGTTGTTACTGATGTTGAAGGTCAGTAATCTGCCATGTTACAATCATAGAGAGACATGGATATAAAAGAAAATATATCTACGTGAATTTTTAGTGCCCAACAATATTAATAGCTTTAATGTACTTAAACTACTCCTGGGATACACTTAAATACTGAATAAAAATGTAAGAGGGGCCCTAGCCAGTTTGGCTCAGCCTTCAGACTGAGGGGTCCCAGGTTTGATTCCGGCCAAGGGCACATGTCTGGGTTGCAGGCTCAATCCCCAGTGGGGGGCATGCAGGAGGCAGTCAATAGATGATTCTCTCTCATCATTGATGTTTCTGTCTCTCTCTCCCTCTCCCTTCCTCTCTGAAATCAATAAAGAAATTTTTTTAAAATCATCATAAAAAATCTCTCTCACACAGTTTTGATGGGCCTAAAACATAAAATGAATCTCAGTCCACCTCCCAGACAAAAAGATAACTAAAAAGTCCCCAAACACATGAAGATTAAACAACATACTTCTAAAGAACACATGGGCCAAGAAAGATATCTCAAAAGATATTTTAAAAAACTTTCAACAAAATGAAAATGGAAACATATTTTATCAAAATTTGTGGGATGCAGCAAACGCAGTGCTTAGAGGGAAATATATAGCATCAATACATATATTGGAATAGTTGGTTTAGAATAAAGAATTTTGGTTCAGTGGATAGAATGTCGGCCTGGGGACTGAAGGGTTCCAGGTTCGATTGCAGTCAAGGGCACATGCCGGGTTGTGGGCTCAATCCCCAGTAGGGGGCGTGCGGGAGGCAGCTGATCAATGATTCTCTCTCATCATTGATGTTTCTGTCTCTCCCTCTCCCTTCCTCTCTTAAATCAATAAAAAATAAAATGGAAGAGTGATAACAAAAAAACAGATCACAAGAACCTTCAAAACAGATGTCCTTTTTTTAAAAAAAATATTTTTGCTCTAAAAAATTATTTCATCTGTCACAGTGACCGGAGGTTACTGCCACACCTTCCATTGTCCATCACTTTGCTCCTCTTTAAATAACCTTGGTTTGTCCACAACAACACAGAACCTACTTACACTGTCTGAACCTCTGCTGGAGTCATCGGAACACCCCTGACAAGATCCCACCAGTGGATCTGTTACTCCAGCCCAGCCCTCCTGGTGCTCCAATTACTCTGCCTCCCCTCGAGCCCTTGCTACTATATCCCTCACGTTGGGTCAGGGCTGTATTTCAGCTCTTAGGAATGGAAGCAGTTCTCATAAGCTCCCCCAGGTAACAGACATGCATGGAAAAGTTAGGGCCTGTGAAGGAAGATACTCTAGCTGAGGAAATCTCAGTGCACGCGTTTCTGCTGTGTTCACGTCCATCAGATGATTGTCTTTAACTGCCTTCTGCCATTGTGTGTCTACATTCAGATCTGCGTTCCTAGGAGAGAAAATATGATTAAACTAACGGGTCTCGCAGGCCCACAGAGAGCCACTTAAACTGGGCCAGGAGGCAGGAACCTCCATGCCCCCACAGGCATATTGGGCATATGCAGCCAAACACTACCCAATGTCATTACCTCTATTTACTCATCTAGTCCCCTTCACTGGTGATGGGTGGAGCAGGAGGTGTGGGGAGCCTGACGCTTACAGAGGGTAACTATGGAGTACAAATAGAAGCCTGCCTATCCATGACCCCTTCCTAGTGACCCGTCAGCCCTTTCAGTCTTGACTCCAAGAAGAAGGAAACGTGCACACACTAGGAGTCTGCCCTGAGTGAGTGGCTCAGCTGCTAGAGCATCATCCTGTGCACCAATAGGTTGTGGGCTTGACCCCTGGTTGGGGCACATACTATATGGAAGGCAACCAATCGATCTCTCTCTCTCTCTTCTCTCTTCTCTCTGTCCTTCCCTCCCTTCCTTTCTCTAAGTCCTTGGGTAGTGAGGATTTTAAAAATAATAATCATTTTTTAAAAAGAGTTTGTGAAGCCCGGTAGCATGGCTCAGTGGTTGAATGTCCACCTATGATCCAGGACAGCGGTTCTCAACCTGGGGGTCACGACCCCTTTGGCGGTCGAACGACCCTTTCACAGGGGTCGCCTAAGACCATCCTGCACATCAGATATTTACATGACGATTCATCACAGTAGCAACATGACAGTTAGGAAGTAGCAACGAAAATCATTTTATCGTTGGGTCACAACATGAGGAACTGTATTTAAGGGCCAGAAGGTTGAGAACCACTGATCCAGGAGGTCTCGGTTCGATTCCCAGTCAGGGCACAGGACTGGGTTGCGGGCTCGATCCCCAGTGTGGGGCATGCAGGAGGCAGCCAATCAGTGACTCTCTCTCACTGATGTTTCTATCTCTTTCTCTCCCTTCCTCTCTGAAATCAATGAGTTTGTGAAATTCTCAGGCACAGAATGCTCTCCTGGAAAGAGAAATAATCAAAGCAAAATGTATTTTATTAAAATAGCATTATTGATGGATTAACAATATAAAACACTGTAAAGTTAAAGAAATATTTTCATAAAATGATATTGGCTCCTTTGGAAATCAGAACTTGAAAACTCCATTCAAAATATTTAATATGAGGGGAGGGGCATGGATCATGAGGGCAGGTGGCTCATGTGAAGCTCTAATAGAAGTTGATTAAAAGCATAGTTCCTAATATTAATCACAATTGGACTGGGATCCTAGATTGGCAACTTCCAGAATCTGTGACCCTGGGGCAAGTAATTTAATCTTTCTTAATTTGTTTTCTTGTTTGGAAAATCAAATTAAATATGGTACCTACATCATAAAATTGTAATGAGGATTAAATGTGACAACCGGAATGAGGGTGCATGTAAGTGTTCAATACATTTTAGCGATTGTTGCTGTTACTGTTTTATAAATGGTAGATGATGGCTATGAAGCAGCTTAGGGAGTGATTGAGTTTGGGAATCCTGAGGCAGACTGTTACGTTGACTGTTGGTTCCACCTTGGGATACCGCTGGAATATACACCCTAGATTTTCCTCCCTCTTCAGACTTCCAAATACCAACTTCTGGGCAGAAACTCTTATTCCCTCTAATTCCCCTTTCTCTTCCAAATTTCTAACCCAAAGTTCTTTATTTTTCCTGATTTTAATAGTGTTGTCAGTGTAATCATGCTTGTTAATTTCTTTTTTTCTCCTACCATCAATTTTCAAAGTCTTTCAGGGTTGTCTGTATTTTTGTACTTCACCCAATATCTGGCACATAATAGTAGCTCAATATGTGTTTGTTAATGAATGAAATACCAAATAAATGAAACTTTCAAACTCGTAACGGCAGCAGACCTCCACTCTGATGTGGGATCAGCATATTCCAACAGCCTGGGGTACCCACGTATCCTGAAATTTTCTCACCTTCTCCTCTTCCTCCTCTCCCATCCGGCGTCTCTGTTGTGTTTTGGCATGAGGGAAAGAAGGGTTGGAAGCGCGTTGCATTGTGGGACGATCCTGAGACTGAATTGCAGTGAATCCTTTTTTAATTCATTAGCGTCTTCAGCCTTGGCCAACTCAGCTGTGTTTCTTTGTGTCTTTGCCCTCTTTGAAACCTCTACTCCTGAGTGACAACCCCGTTGCTTAACAAATATTTAACATGTTCTAGTGCAGTAGGAAGGATTATGTTTTTCTATGAACTTGGGACTTGACATTGATGTTGCAGCAAATCATGGGGGTCCAATCCTGCCCCCATGGGGGTCCAACTCTGAGGGCAGAGTTTCTCTCCAGAGTGTTACAAAGCCTTTTAGCAGCACGTTCTGTTCTGCATGACTTATGAGTCATTTACCAGACTCTTTGCTTCCTTCCTACCCAGGGCCATTCCCTCGCTCCTCTCTTGGATGGTATCAATGAAGAGGTTTGCAATGCATTTCTATACACACAGAAAAAAGAAAAACAAAACAAAACAGCACATCTGCGTTTCTGAAACCTATTTACTCTAATCCTGACATTTGAAAGGACAGGAAATTGAGACCACGAGGGGAAATTGATTTGTGCAGCGCCAAATGGGAACGGGGAATCAGTAGTCATTGGAATCCAAGAACTGTCTAAGCAAATTAGTCCCCGTTAGGGTACAAGTCTAAATAACTCAGAAATCACCCTATCTTTGGGTTCGGCTTTGCTAAAGCTGAAGAAATACATCTCTCAATTAAAATAAATAAGGAAATATTGATTAAACTCTCACTAAAAATATTTACATTCTACCTTCGAAAGAAAATACCACTGATGCACATAAACTTTGCCACAAAACACATACCTTCTACCTGCCAGGGTCTAGAATGTTCAATTGGCTTAAAATACTGTGTTTTTTTAATGTTCATTTTCCTTCACCATCAATCCAAGAGCAGAAGGAAATGTGTAGCCCAACCACTATAAATAACAGTTGTAATTGTTTTTCTATATTCTTTCAGACTGTCTGTTAGGTATTATGTACACACACATTTACACATATATATTTATATTGAATTTTAAGTAAAACTTCGACCTCTCTCTTAACATTATCAGAATTGCTGTTTATTTTTACGGCACCATCAAAGGCCAGACACTCTGCTAAATATGTTATGAATCGTTTTACTAGATTGTCAGAGAAACCATTTCGGGTATTATAGTTAACTTTAAATTTAAAAAAATTAAACCACTTGAAACTCATAATTTAAGAAACAGACTCATGATCATATACCTAATGAGTGGCCTAAGAGGGACATAAATTTATTTCAATCCATTTTTCTTCTCCTCCTCCTTCTCCTTCTCCTTCTTCGTGTTTATTTCTGTGCCATAATTGTTTTCATCTAAACATTCATCACCTTCTATCTCTCTTCCAAAATGACATATTCCTCAGCCATGTTCATAGCCATTCCCAGGGTGGGCAAACATCTTTGGTGTTAGCAGGTCCTTGTTCTCCTTCCAAGTTTGAGGTTTGGAAGACAAAAATAATTGGGCTTAGAATGCTGCTTACTGAAACGTCCCACCTTTCCTTATCCGTATCGTCAGCAGATGGAATCTTAAACCTCAGGCTGCCCAGAATTTTGCCTTCAATTACCAAACCTAAAGAGACAGTTATTTTTTTCAGAGAAGAACCCATATTACTGATTGGGTATGCCCTGTGCCTCCATTGACTAAGGCCAAGAAGATGGATAGACTTTGTTCATGCAAGAGCATTCAAGGGACTTGGGTGGGTTTGAGTTTGCTCTGTTATGAACTATAGCACCTGAGACAATCATTCATGGAACTGAGGTGATAATACCTAGGACACAGTGTTGTTGTCAGAGTGATAGAGCATGTTCATAGAGATATTGATTAAGGCAGAAAAGTGGGTTCTTTTGATTCTCTTGTCTTCTCTCAAGTCTACACGAGAGAAGACTTACTCTTCACCTTCTCATAAGCCTACATTATGCTTGAGTTTCTATTTGGTATAGAGCTAACATGACCAATTGTCCCGATTTGCCAAGAACTGAGGGTATTTTTAGGACACAGGGCATTCACTAGCAAACTGGGAAAACCCAGCGAACCGGGCCAAATTGCTCATCCTATTTGGAGCTTGATGATTTGATAGCTATATTGATAGTCTCCTTCCTATGATGTTAAACTTTTCTTTAACATATTTTTATTGATTTCAGAGAGGAAAGGAGAGGGAAAGAGAGAAACATCAATGATGAGAAGGAATAATTGATCGGCTATCTCTTGCACATCCCCTACTGGGGATCGAACCCAGGACTCTTCAGTCCACAGGCCAACGCTCTATCCACCGAGCCAAACCAGCTAGGGCTATGATGTTAAACTTTTAAGCTACATATACCTAGCTCTTCTGTGACACCTGACGACTCTGTTCTTGTCTTATCAATGTGTCAAGAAGCATCTTCCACAGTCATTTCCCCTTACAGTCCAACAACAGTACATATTGTGGGGAAATCTAAGTGAAATTTACTTATTCTTCTCTCACCAGCACTCTTAGAAGTAGTGAAAAGAAGTTGGTCTCTTCTATCAGCATTTTCAAATGAATTTTGACAGGCTATCTGAACACTGTATATTTTAAAGCATACAAAATAGTTGTCCTCTCCCTTGAGAAAAATGTAAAAAGAAAACTTGAGGAGAAACCACAGTTAGAATCATAAACTGAATACTGAAGAGGCTTTCACATCGTGTTCCAAGTATTGACACATATCAGTGTAAGAGCTGGATTTCTTTGAAAATCAACAAAGGGTAAGCATTTGAAATTCCCAGGATGCTCAAGAGCTTCTGAATTCATATTAGATCTGAATAATAATCAAGATGATACAATATTTTTTGTAAAACCCTAATTTTCCATTTTCAGATGACAATTCTACCAAGTTATTCTATTCTACATCATTAAATTGTCAAGAGGCAATTTTCTGCTTATTATATTTGAGACACTTTAGAAATTAGTAATTGTGTTTCCATTATATTCTTCAATGGAACATCAGATCTCTTTCTTTCCCCCCTTTCCTTTTCTCAGTTCAGAGAATATGCACTACCTGGAATCTAGTCCACATCTAAAGTACAAAGAGGTACATCATGTTAGTTTCCAGGAACTGTAAAAATGGGAGAGAAATTGATGTTTGAGGACAGACATTTTACAACAGAAAATCTACCTTGGGGCATTTAATCATCAACTGTCAAATAGCATGGTCGCTGCAAAGAGAAGGGAAAGGGAGTGAAATGTCTTTAAGGAAACAGATGGATATCTTCATGCCAGTACCATGCAGTGTTAATGAATGTAATTGTTGTCCTAAATGCCCACTGATGGAGAAGTAGATATGGAACATGTTACATACATACAATGAGATATTACTCAGCCTTAAAAGAAGAAAGAAATATGACACATGCTACAGCATGGATGAACCTTGAGGACATGGTGTTAAGTGAAATAAGCTAGC
>NW_006282381.1:2913542-2916971 GCF_000327345.1 Myotis davidii
ATTTATTTTGATTTCATTTAAGACATTTGATTTTGACAAGTGAACAAAAAATCTGTTAAGTACTTGGAGACAAATGCCTGCTATTCTACAAAAACATTTTATAGATTAAAAATCCTAGCCATTCTCATTTTATTGCTAGGAGTTTTCAAAAACCATCATTCATTTAAAGGGGGGAACAAATCTGCTTTGTCTTCTAGGATCAATTACAAAGATCTGACTGCGTGAGAAACAACTCGATCAAAAAATAATTTGAGCCCTAGCTGGTTTGGTTCAGTGGACACATTGTCGGCCTGTGGACTGAAGGGTCTCGGGTTCGATCCCAGTCAAGGGCATATGTCTGGGTTGGTGGCTCAATCCCCAGTAGGGGGCATGCAGGAGGCAGCTGATCAATGATTCTTTCTCATCATTGATGTTTCTGTCTCTCTCTCCCTCTCCCTTCCTCTCTGAACTCAATAAAAATATCTTTAAAAAATAAAGATAAATTTAACAAAAGAATAATTTGAATGTGGAGTGCTCTTATCTTCCAAGGAGCCCGTAGTTGATGTCACCATGAAGTTCCCTATCCATGAGTCTCCTCAGTCAACTGCAAGACATGGGTCCTACATTGTACTCAGTCAAGATGACTGAAATGGTCTACTATGGGCAGGGGACCCCCAATAGTAGAGTTCCCACAACCTCAGCACTGTTACTGTCTTCAGAAAGACTCCTTTTGTGCAGGACCATCCTGTGCATGGTAGGTTGTTTAGCAACATCCCTGGCTTTTCCCACTAGATTCCAGGTGCACTCCTCCACCCAGTTTTTAAAAAATGTCTCCAAAACTAGACAGATGTTCCCTAGGGCGCAACACTGCCCTACAATGTTGCTAGTATTTTTCATCTATAAATTGTTTTTGTAGAAGAGCATGCATTTGTCTCCAAGAACCACTGCCCTACAGAGAATTCCATGTGCATCTTATAACCTATATGTGTTACAGCCCATCTCAAAAATACTGTCAAAATTATCTGAAATAAATTTATAAAGATAGCTATAAGGTCATCAGCCCTTTTAACTTGACGGATGAATAAGTAAAACTTAATTTTAATTATTTAGATACTGTCATTGGTCATAATTCTGTTGATGTTGACATAACGGCTTCAACAACAAGCACACAGGCCTGGTTGATGGGAATTAGCCTTGTGTGGCATCATAATCAAGACTGGCTGAGCCCAGCTGACATGGCTTGGCGGCTGAGCGTTGACCTATGAACCAGGAGGTCAGGGTTCGATTCCCGGTCAGGGCACATGCCCAGGTTGTGGGCTCAATCCCCAGTATAGGGCATGCAGGAGGCATCATGGCGTTTCATAAACTATATTATTATTTATTTTGAGGAATAAGCTAAGGCTTTCTCAAGTATGTTTTCTCATCCTTTATATGAATGTAACGTAGGAAAATATGTCAAGAAGTATAATTGAGCAAACATCTAGATCATGTACATTTTACATAAGTAGGTGAAATCGGATTCTGGAGCTGGATCAGATAAGGTTTATTTCTTTCAAAATGCTGCTTTAAAAAACTTCAGGATGTGCCCTATCTCTCTATCAAATGCCTCACAACTTACTTGCATCATGAATGTGCACTATAAACTAAGATTAAGGAATTGATCGGCTCTCTCTTGCACACCCCCTACTGGGGATCGAACCCAGGACTCTTCAGTCCACAGGCCAACGCTCTATCCACCGAGCCAAACCAGCTAGGGCTATGATGTTAAACTTTTAAGCTACATATACCTAGCTCTTCTGTGACACCTGACGACTCTGTTCTTGTCTTATCAATGTGTCAAGAAGCATCTTCCACAGTCATTTCCCCTTACAGTCCAACAACAGTACATATTGTGGGGAAATCTAAGTGAAATTTACTTATTCTTCTCTCACCAGCACTCTTAGAAGTAGTGAAAAGAAGTTGGTCTCTTCTATCAGCATTTTCAAATGAATTTTGACAGGCTATCTGAACACTGTATATTTTAAAGCATACAAAATAGTTGTCCTCTCCCTTGAGAAAAATGTAAAAAGAAAACTTGAGGAGAAACCACAGTTAGAATCATAAACTGAATACTGAAGAGGCTTTCACATCGTGTTCCAAGTATTGACACATATCAGTGTAAGAGCTGGATTTCTTTGAAAATCAACAAAGGGTAAGCATTTGAAATTCCCAGGATGCTCAAGAGCTTCTGAATTCATATTAGATCTGAATAATAATCAAGATGATACAATATTTTTTGTAAAACCCTAATTTTCCATTTTCAGATGACAATTCTACCAAGTTATTCTATTCTACATCATTAAATTGTCAAGAGGCAATTTTCTGCTTATTATATTTGAGACACTTTAGAAATTAGTAATTGTGTTTTTCTATTATTCTTCAATGGAACATCAGATCTCTTTCTTTCCCCCCTTTCCTTTTCTCAGTTCAGAGAATATGCACTACCTGGAATCTAGTCCACATCTAAAGTACAAAGAGGTACATCATGTTAGTTTCCAGGAACTGTAAAAATGGGAGAGAAATTGATGTTTGAGGACAGACATTTTACAACAGAAAATCTACCTTGGGGCATTTAATCATCAACTGTCAAATAGCATGGTCGCTGCAAAGAGAAGGGAAAGGGAGTGAAATGTCTTTAAGGAAACAGATGGATATCTTCATGCCAGTACCATGCAGTGTTAATGAATGTAATTGTTGTCCTAAATGCCCACTGATGGAGAAGTAGATATGGAACATGTTACATACATACAATGAGATATTACTCAGCCTTAAAAGAAGAAAGAAATATGACACATGCTACAGCATGGATGAACCTTGAGGACATGGTGTTAAGTGAAATAAGCTAGACACCTACAGACTAACCGCATGGTTTCACTACCATGAATTATCTTAAAGAGTCTAAGGCATAGGAGCAGAGAGTAGAAAGGTGGTGACTTAGGTCGAGAGCAGCGGTTCTCAACCTGTGGGTCGTGACCCCTTTGGGAGTTGAATGACCCTTTCACAGGGGTCGCCTAAGACCATCGGAAAACACATATATAATTACATATTGTTTTTGTGATTAATAACTATGCTATAATTATGTTCAATTTGTAACAATGAAATTGGGGGTCACCACAACATGAGGAACTGTATTAAAGGGTCGCAGCATTAGGAAGGTTGAGAACCACTGGTCTAGAGGCAGTTGCTGTTCAATAGTGTAAAGTTTCAGTTATATAAAACTAGAGGCCTGGTGCATGACATTTGTGCATGGGCGGGGGGAAGGGTCCCTTAGCCCGGCCTGCACCCTCTCGCAATCCAGGAGCCCACGGGGGATTTCCAACTGACAGCTTAGGCCCGCTCCCCAGTCAGTCATCTTTAGCGCTGCCGCAGAGGCAAGCTCCCACCACCACTGCTGCACTCGCCAGCCATCAG
>NW_006282381.1:2921295-2923146 GCF_000327345.1 Myotis davidii
ATGAACCAGGAGGTCAGGGTTCGATTCCCGGTCAGGGCACATGCCCAGGTTGTGGGCTCAATCCCCAGTATAGGGCATGCAGGAGGCATCCTGGCGTTTCATAAACTATATTATTATTTATTTTGAGGAATAAGCTAAGGCTTTCTCAAGTATGTTTTCTCATCCTTTATATGAATGTAACGTAGGAAAATATGTCAAGAAGTATAATTGAGCAAACATCTAGATCATGTACATTTTACATAAGTAGGTGAAATCGGATTCTGGAGCTGGATCAGATAAGGTTTATTTCTTTCAAAATGCTGCTTTAAAAAACTTCAGGATGTGCCCTATCTCTCTATCAAATGCCTCACAACTTACTTGCATCATGAATGTGCACTATAAACTAAGATTAAGGAAGAGCAGTCGACATAATCGATCACCTTGGCCAAGTATAAAATCTGATTTTCATTACACTAATTAGAAAATAGGCTTTAAAAACTGTGCAAAAATTACTACAGGGTAGCAACATAACTTTTTATGTTCCATAATCAGTGGCAGAGCTGTGAAATTCCCCATTGGTACCATTGCTAATTCATAGCCTCATACTTAGAAATGTATGTTAGCTCTTATTTAAAAAAAAATGCACGCTTACCTTTCTTTGCGCTACACAGAGATTAAGGGATGAGTGTCCAAATAGATTCTACCAGTCTGTGTTCACTGTGTAATGTGGTCGTGAGTCCTGAAAACACTGGGTTTTGGAGAATACAACTACCTATCATTTCAGTATGATTGCATGTTGAGTCAAATCACTACTACAGCAAGTCCTTTTTTAAAAAAAATATAAATTTTTATTGATTTCGGAGAGGAAGGGAGAAGGAGAGAGAAACATCAATGATAAAAATAGAAGAAGAAACAGATGGAGAAGTGGCAAAGTGCAGAAGAATAGACGAGGAAAGGTCAGGGAGTACAGGTATAAAAAATGGGAGTTGAGAGAAGTAGCATTAAAGTGACCCTCACCCGCATTAAAGCCCCATATTCCCAACCCTTCAAATCCAAGTGGACTTATGTATGGAACAGGTGAGAAAGAACAAGAAAAGGAGAATTAGGAGACAGATTTCCAAACACAAGTCCCAGCTCTGTAACTGTGTTGTTGAATCTTGAAGAAGTTATTCAATTATTTGATCTTAGTGTTCTTATTTCTAAAATGGGAATAGATGGAACATATGAAATATACATATGGGATACACATGGAATATGTATTCTTCATAGGACTAGGGATGGATCTCAATTATATTTGAAAATATTTATATTGAAAAATGAAAAAGAGAAGTGAGTTTTAAAGGGAAAAAATCAAATGATCATGCATACGACATTAGTCCTACCAAGGAATGAGTTCCACTTTATCTCCTCAAACCTTTTGTCAAAATTAAGATGCCGGACATTAAAAGAAGCCTAAGACGTAGGGTATTGTAAGCTAATCCTATCCCTGCTAATTTGTACACTGAATAATGAACACATATCTTGAGGATTCCCGCCCTCTTTTACTCATTGCTTCAACTCCTTTTTAAATTTTTTTTATTATTGTATTTTTTTTATTAAAGGTGGTATAGCCAGTGGTGGCTCTTAAAAATCTGAGCCACTTAAAAACATGTGCACACAGACCTACATGATGTCACTATAATGTAGAGCAGTGGTTCTCAACCTTGGCTGCACATTAGAATCACCTGGGGATTTTTTTAAAATCCTGATTTCTGGGCCTCGTCCTCCAGAAATTATGTTTCTTTGTTACTAATGTTATGGCCCCACCCCATAACAAAGAAACAGAATTTCCGGAGGATGAGGCCCAGAAATCAGGATTTTTAAAAAGATTCC
>NW_006282381.1:2927005-2927513 GCF_000327345.1 Myotis davidii
TACCTATCATTTCAGTAGGATTGCATGTTGAGTCAAATCACTACTACGGCAAGTCCTTTTTTAAAAAAAATATAAATTTTTATTGATTTCGGAGAGGAAGGGAGAAGGAGAGAGAAACATCAATGATAAGAGAGAAAGAAAAAATAAAATGCAATGTTGCTTACATCAATTGTTAATTGAAGTGTTTTGTGGTTTTTTCCCCCTAAGTTATAAAACTCAACTAGACCTATCTTATTAATGTATTATGAAATATCTTATCCATGTATTATTATTAAAATATGGAATTCAGGAGCAGAAATGTAGACGGGATAAGAATCAGAAACTAGAAATCATATGAATTTCTTCCTAACTCTCTGCTCTTTAGCCCACAAGAAAGACTATTTCAAAAATAAAACCTGAGCTTTCATTGTCCAGGAGAATTCATATTGTAATATCTCATAGCCCCAAATCTTAGTATCTAGCTAGAAAAATCGGATCAGATAGAAGTTATGTCTAGAGCGTGTGTGTT
>NW_006282381.1:2928027-2929001 GCF_000327345.1 Myotis davidii
CTCCAGAAATTATGTGTCTTTGTTACTAATGTTATGGCCCCACCCCATAACAAAGAAACAGAATTTCCGGAGGATGAGGCCCAGAAATCAGGATTTTTAAAAAGATTCCCAGGGGATTCTAATGTGCAGCCAAGGTTGAGAACCACTGACTTAGAGGGTACAGGTCTTCTTCCCCCATTAGGAACCACTGCTCTTTCTCCCTGTATGCCGTCACTCTAATTTCTCCCCTTGTACGCCCTGTCCTCCATTCCTAGTTTGTTCCTTCCTCAAGGCCCAGCTGAAATGCCACGACTTCCGAAGCCTTTCCTATTTGATGTCTGGCTACTAAACTTTCACTACCATAACCCTCTCTGCTCTGTCATTGATCCCGTTTCACATTGTTGTAGTTATTTGAACATGTAGCTTGATTTTCCTACTAGTTACAAACTTCTGGAAGACAGACTACACATGTTTCCTCTCTGTATGCCTATGGCTGAGTCTTGCCCATAAGTGACCCTCAGGTATTTTTGATGAATAATTATAAACAACCAAACCAAACAAAACAAAACAAAAAACTCATAAAACAATATGGCAAACTAAACCCTGACTATACACAAGGATGAGTCTGTCTAAGAGAGACCTCACCATTAGGCTCAGTAGGTAAAACTCTAGTTTAACAGGTAGGTTATAGGATATCTTTATGAATTAATAAAAGTTAATGATAATGCAAATGAAGATATTCTAAAGCATATCTTCATGCATTAGCAGAACCCCGTGTTAGCTGCTATATTTTTCTGAGAGCAGTTTGGTTATTTTTATAAAATTGGGGGGAGGGGGAATGTCTATATATTCACCTGAAATACTCATCTGCTGCTGGAGAATTCTTAGAAACACTCTAATTGCTCAGAATAGGGGATACTGCTATGAGCATCTTCATCTAAAAATAAAGGGAATAAACAAAGTTTATTAATAATATTTTTTTTAGCAGTACATTT
>NW_006282381.1:2932733-2935027 GCF_000327345.1 Myotis davidii
CCCAAATCTTAGTATCTAGCTAGAAAAATGTCTCGGATCAGATATAAGTTGTGTCTAGAGCGTGTGTGTTAGATTTCATATACAGTATGGCTAAGGGGACTCATCCACGGAGAAGGAGGAAACTGGTGAGAGAGAATGGAGAATTTCTATACTCTGGGAATATTCCTACAATATTCATTACACAAAGTGTCACTAAAAGAATAACCTGCCACGTGAACCAATTAATACTCTCATTTACTGGTCCAAGTGTTAACCCTGTCATTGTTCCTACTGAGGATATTTTCCTGCACAGGTGCGAGCTGTGGTATCAATCTTTTTTATTTTCTTTGAGCTGATTCTTTTATGAACTGTCCCCAGTCTGGTTCATACTACAGACCATTTACATCCGCACTTAGGTATGGAAAACTGAAATTTAATTCAAGAAGAATCCAAGAGATTCTGGATATGGGTGTCACATAGCAGTGAGCATTTTTGAGTGACAGGGATGTTGGAAGTCAGACCCAACAGGGATGTTGGACACGCCCTGGCTCTCAGGGAGAGAAACTGACAAGGCAACCTGAGGTTCAAAAATCAAGGCTTCACCCCAGGGACACATGGAGTGGGCCCCGCTCTATGGAAAGTCTGGCCGGTGGATCCATGATGTCCACCTCAGCTGCCCACCTAGATAAGTAAGTGCTCATTGTCGACCTGCCCCAGTGAATGTGTGACTGGGGGGCTGTGCCTGAGAGATGAACAGTTGGTGCCCCTCGCTTTGGGCAACGAGAAGAGCTGAGAGCATCCACCACCTTGGTCAGAAGCATGACCTCGCTTTTGCATCTTGCTCTCTCTGGACAATAATGGTTGGTTCTTAGGGTGACATTCTGGCGTGACAAGAGGTGCCCTGGAGTCACAAGAATGGGGCCTTTCTTTATCTGTCACCAAGATGAGCTGATTTAAGACAATCCTCTCCTTTTCTGGCCTCTGGCTCCTCATTGGTTCAATTCGGGGACTGGGCTTCCAGTGCTTACGGCTCTGGTGTTAGCTGCTTTAATGTGTCCCAAAGAGTAAACTCAAATTGTTTTCATGTTATCTTCTCCCATTGGCTCAAGCAGTTACTCTCTGCAGGACCTCTTGAACTTGTTCAACTGGTCACACTTTTTGTCTCACTCGTCTTGAGCTCCCTTTCCATGGAGGAAAGTCTTGGCTATGCCAGGTATCAGGTCAGGTATTGATTATGTCTTACTGTCTGTGTGGCCTTGGAAAAGTATTGCACACTTTTAAGGCTCAGATACTGTATCTGTAAAATGGGCATGACAGTATCTACAACGTAGAGTTAAAGGAAGGATTAAATGAAATTATCCATGTAAAAGACCCCATTTGGTGCCTGGCAGAACTGAGTCACTTCCCTTCCCCTCCCGTGGATGTTAGCTGCTGCCAGGGCTACTAATAATAGTACCATTACTATCATCGCTGCCACCGATGAAGTTGCTACCACTATTGATTCTACTGACTTGTGATAATGTAAGAGACATTCAAACCTGTGGATATTTTGTGAGTTGTTTGTGCCAAACTGTCAACAATTTCCAGGAAGCAGAATGAATTCTTAGAAACACTCTAATTGCTCAGAATAGGGGATACTGCTATGAGCATCTTCATCTAAAAATAAAGGGAATAAACAAAGTTTATTAATAATATTTTTATTAGCAGTACATTTGTGACCATTAACCACATTGAAAGTCGTACTATAGCAATAAAAACTCTAGTAATGGAGATTATAAATCAAATAGAAATAGATTATTATATATAAGAGAACAATTTATGATAAAAAATTATATTGTTTGATTACCATACTCTTAGAACAGGAATAATGAAATATAGCAAAAAACGTAGAGACATAATTTATTAGAATGGTGCACTTGGGAGCTAATATTTATTCCTGATTTTCATTAGCATCTTTCAAAATTGTATTTAATCGAAAATTGTAATTGTGTGTGTACGTATGAGAGAGAGAAATGGGGTCTTGTTGGCAGACAGACCATTTAGACCATATTGCTCAAGAGTTTAGTAAGAGATGACAAGAATCCATATCAGAACAATGGTCATGAAGATGAGAAGAATAAGCGAGGCCTCTTATTGGTCCATTTATCATATTTATCATGTTTTAGTGACAGCGGTTCTGTGGGTCGTGAACAATGAAAATACATCCTGCATATCAGATATTTACATGACGATCCATCACAGTAGCAAAATGACAGTTATGACGTAGCAACGAAAATAATTTTATGGTTGGGGGTCACATATTAAAGGGTCGCGGC
>NW_006282381.1:2938925-2941568 GCF_000327345.1 Myotis davidii
CTCCCCCTCCCGTGGATGTTAGCTGCTGCCAGGGCTACTAATAATAGTACCATTACTATCATCGCTGCCACCGATGAAGTTGCTACCACTATTGATTCTACTGACTTGTGATAATGTAAGAGACATTCAAACCTGTGGATATTTTGTGAGTTGTTTGTGCCAAACTGTCAACAATTTCCAGGAAGCAGAATCTCCGCAGATTGAGAAATGCTCTGGAGAATGGCAGTTTTTCACCTTGTTTTACACATTACAGGCAAACGAGGAAAAGAAAGTGGGTGACATGAAATCCACTGGTGATAGACTAGTGAGGTGGGAGAGGGCAAAGCGGGGAAACCTCTGGGATTGGATAAAAAGCAAAATGATAGACATCTGCTTCTTTTACTTACGTGGGTGCGGGATAGTTAACGGCCAACAATTAACTCAATAACAGTGAGGGGATTTGTGGTCTCTGTAGAGTTGTGCCTGTGCTTTGAGGGGTCCAGAAAAATAAAAATTACTTTGACGTTCCAATGACATGTTATCATAGATGGATAAGGACAATATACAGACTCAGTTAAGGTCAAGATTGACCTTTGTCAGGGAAGATACCCACATAGGATATGACTGCCCACCATAAACTGCTTTTAGTTAAAGCTCTACTTTCAGACCATCCTTTGTGGTGACTTGAGGTCTCTGAGTTTGCAAGGCCACCATGCAGGCCTTCCCTAAACTTGTCAGGTTAGCATGTGGTCCCTTTTCATCCACACTTGAAAACTCTGGGGGTGGACTTGGATCACCCCGCCAGATTTTGATGGCCATGAGATAGTCTACCTAAGTCCCCTGTATTTCTCGTTAAATGCATAGGGTTTTCCCATCTATTCTGATCTTTTGGAAGTGGGAAGATAATTTGAACAAATATAAGCAAACACTAAAGTAAATGCCTAATTTTAAGTTGTCTTCAAGCAGAGCCTCTTGGTGGTCATTGTGCACCGGAAGTGGGGAGCCATTGCTGGGTCCTCAGTGCGTGGACTCCCCTCAGTGAGGGAGGCCCCTTGCTGGCTCTGCCTGGGCTGCTGTTACAGGAGGGAGACCGGTTTCATTCTATTCCTTTTATCGGGAAGGACATGGGTGCCGTGTGTATTGTGAGAGGTCACTGGCTTTCTTACATTTCTGAGTCTTAGCACAGGCCAAGCATTATCTTCAAATGATTTACTTCAACAGCAAACTGACCAGGATCAGCCTAAAAGTCCCTTTAAATGTAATCATTCTCACTTCATTACCATGGTGACTTGGCTTCCTTCCAGAATGCTGGATCAAGGGCTCGTTGTCTGTTTTACTTATAAGGCTAGGAATGGCTCCCCTGTGCTTCTGCAATTTCAAGTTATGAAATATCTGTCTCTGGACGTCGCCTTCACCGTCACAATCAACATTCTCTGCCACCCTGTTCCTTAGGAACGTGTATAGCTTCTCCTTTGATTGGACAGAGTCAGTTCCTGCTGCAGGTCTCAAATGAGAATCATATTTTCTTGGGTTGGGCCATGACACTCAGGTGTCACACAATTTACTTATTTGCGAAAGAAGTTAGCACAGAGTCCTGGCTGTTTCCTCATGAGGCATAACTTCCCGGTGTAAAATTACTGATTTTTCTTACATTTAAGACATTTGATAATGTCAAGTGAACAAAAAATCTGTTAAGTACTTGGAGACAAATGCCTGCTATTCTACAAAAACATTTTATAGATTAAAAATCCTAGCCATTCTCATTTTATTGCTAGGAGTTTTCAAAAACCATCATTCATTTAAAGGGGGGAACAAATCTGCTTTGTCTTCTAGGATCAATTACAAAGATCTGACTGTGTGAGAAACAACTCGATCAAAAAATAATTTGAGCCCTAGCTGGTTTGGTTCAGTGGACACATTGTCGGCCTGTGGACTGAAGGGTCTCGGGTTCGATCCCAGTCAAGGGCATATGTCTGGGTTGGTGGCTCAATCCCCAGTAGGGGGCATGCAGGAGGCAGCTGATCAATGATTCTCTCTCATCATTGATGTTTCTGTCTCTCTCTCCCTCTCCCTTCCTCTCTGAACTCAATAAAAATATCTTTAAAAAATAAAGATAAGTAATTAAAATTATAAGCCAGCATACTCCAAATTGGGCTTTGCAGGATGTTACTGTTTTCCATGAACTCAAAAGAGTCCTGTTGTTACATACATTTGGGAAATGCCAACTAAGTGTTGGAGGTTCACTGTGCACATTAGCAATCCTACAATCACAAAACATACATAGCATTGTATATACTAGTATGACTTAATGTTTCCCAAACCTATTTGATTATAGGACCCACCCCCTTTTTGGAGTATCTATTAATGACATTTTTCAGAACACTGGGAAGCAACTGCTGCAAGCATTCAGCTAGAAATAACAGGCTTCCATATTAAGGATCACAAATTGTGGTGACCCCAGAATGATCATAAGGGTACAAATAAATGGAATTGTGTATCGCCATTAAATGCCAAAGGACAATGAAAAAAGGATTTGAGAGATAAAGACTGAGATGCAAAATGGCATTCTCAGATAATACACGGGCTCCAGAAACATCTCAGGTTTGTACCCTCTTTTTTTTTTTCCTTTTTGTTGAATTAATTGGGGTGACACTGGTTAACACC
>NW_006282381.1:2945232-2952171 GCF_000327345.1 Myotis davidii
GAGACAGGTTTCATTCTATTCCTTTTATCGGGAAGGACATGGGTGCCGTGTGTATTGTGAGAGGCAGAAGCCTGGGTGCCATAGTACTTCCTGGTTCTTTTGAAAGTCAGACTCTCTGGAAAAACGCAGAAGGAAATTAGTTGCTCATTCCATGCTTTAGGAAGGTAACAATGATCTGCCGAAAATTCCTCAGTTTAACGACAGACAAGGTATTTTATGCACATAATCACATCCTGTTAGTTCCAAACCTCTGGTTTAAATGAAAAACTAAAGTATCAGTACCAGGGACTTTTTAATTTTTGTTTTTACTCCCAAGCCAGGGCAATTTTTATTCCATCATGCTAATGAATAGTCAAGTTCTCATTCTAAGCAGTGAATTTAGGTTCACCATTTGAACTTTTACTGAGTATTTACACAACAAAAATGTATGCCTATCTATAAGGTGCTAGATAGACTAAAATTCAAACATTCCTTTTTATTTTTATTTTTTAATCCTCACCTGAGGGTATTTTCCCATTGATTTTTAGAGAGTAGAAGACAGAAGGAAAGACAGAAATATCCATGTGAGAGAAACACATCGATTGGTTGCCTCCTGCATGAGCCCCAACCAGAGCTCGGGCCAGGGAGGAACTGCAGCCAAGGTACATGCTCTTGACAGGAATCGAACCCGGGACCCTTTGGTCCACAGGCCGATGCTCTATCCACTGGTCCAAGCATTCCTTTTTAAAGGTGTCACATATAAAAATGGAGGGGACATGCCCTAGCCGGTTTGGCTCGGTGGATAGAGCATCCGCCTGCGGTCTGAAGGGTCCCAGGTTTGATTCCAGTCAAGGGCACATGCCCAGGTTGTGGGCTTGATCCCCAGTGGGGGGTGTGCAGGAGGCAGCCAAACAATGATTCTTTCTCATCATTGATGTTTCTATCTCTCTCTCCCTCTTCCTTCCTCTCTGAAATCAATAAAAATATATTTTTAAAAAATGGAGGGGACAATGACATAGCCCTCTGGGCAACAGAAGCCACCTTGGTACTTTGTTTTGATGAAAATGAAGGGCGTTTGCAGATAGTTCTGCATAAATACCCAGACTCTGTTGTCTACTCCAGTCTTTGTTTTAATTAGCATCACAAAGAGAAACATGGCATATATTAGGCATAATTTCTAACCTCAGAAAGAGAATGTTACCTTAAGTTCCAGTTAGCATAAGCTGAATTACTGGTTCCGCTCAAGGGAGGATATATTTAGGCTTGTTTGTAAAATGTAAATTAGAGTGTTAAGGTGTCATAAATTAGTTGGATTACCTGCTTCAGAATCTGACAGCAGCTCCTCTCCTGAATAATTAAGAAATCTGGTTAAAAAGTATGTGATTGTGTGTACACTCGTGTGTGTGTGTGTGTGTGTGTGTGTGAATCTGTCATTCTGCATACATAAGCATAGGTCACTGTGTACAGATGTACGTGTTTAATAAATTCAAGCTTGCCCAGGTGATGTTGCTCAGTGGTTGACCATTGACCTATGAATCAGGAGGTCACAGTTTGATTCCCAGTCAGGGCACATGCCCGGGTTGAGGGCTTGATCCCCAGTAGGGGCCTGCAGGAGGCAGCTGATCAATGATTTTCTCTCTCATCATTGATGTTTCTCTCTCTCTCTCCCTCTACCTCCTTCTCCAAAATCAATAAAAATATAGTAGTTTAAAAAAATAAATTGAAGCTTTAACTTCTTAAGGCCTCTTGAGAAAATTTGATCTACCAGTCTTTTCTAGTTAGGATAGAATAATAATTAATAATAAACCCTCTTTCACCTTGTGAGCCAGGGGAAGGTAATTAGCACTACTGTAATTATAGTTATTTTTAAATAGACCTATTCCTACTAATTAGCATTGTTTCAGTAGGTAGTCATTTTCATGGAATGAAATTAGGGTACTTGAGGAAGAAAAGCGAAGGAAGGGAGTGACCTGGTTCAATTTCTATGACCTGCTGGTGCTGGGGGATGGCGGTAGCGTTGTTGATAGTTGGCAACTGTCCTGCCAAAAGTGCGATCTTTTGACCAACTTCTCAACGTGCCTCCTAGTCTGGCTTTCAAAGACCTTTATCTTGTGTCATTTCATCACAGATGAAAAATTGTCTCTGTAACATCAGTAACTGTTGAAAGTGCATATGAGGTAATCTAGGAAATGTTCCAGCCATTTTAAAAGAAGCATGTTGCAGATATCCCTGCTTCCTTTTCCACTGTGCCTGCTGTCTATCACACATGCCCCTGGTTGACCCTCCAGCCCACCCATCATCTCCCCATTCAGAAGGCAACTGCACCAGGGACTTCCCTGAGAACAGTGCCAGATGTCTCAGTTGCTCCTGGGCCAGAATGAAGGAACATTTTGAGTACTAGGTAGTGGAATGTGCAGATATCATCTGTAGTGTCTGATTTGTAGCAAGACGATTAAATGGATATCCTATACTTCCAATGAACTGCAAATCTATGAAAGAAGTAGACTCAACATTTGTCAAGCGGCCCAGCCAGTTTGGCTCAGTGGTTGAGCGTTGGCCTGTAAACTCTATTGGTTCAATTCCCAGTCAGGGCACATGCCTGGGTTGCAGGCTCAATCCCCAGTAGGGGCATGCAGGAAGCAGCCGATGAATGATTCTCTCTCATCATTGATGTTTCTATCTCTCTCTCTCTCTCCCTCTCCCTTCCTCTTTCTGAAATAAAAAAAACAAAAACACAAAAAACAAAAATTTTGTCAAGCTAAGAAAAATGTTGTTGGCCTGAGGCCAACCCTGAAGTGAACAGTTTGATGGTGTATGGCTGTAACTCTTGGAAAGTAGCCGTGATGGTTGCGTCTCTGTGTTCACTGGGACATGCAACATCCACTCAAGTTGGTGAGCCCATTTTCTAGCTGAGAAGTGTCTTGACTTTTTGGTGATTTGAGTGCTCAACCCTGATAAAGTTATGCTAAGTTCACCACCAGTTTGATACCTTGTTTAATGAACTACCTTTTAAGCATACTAGCTTAAAAGCTGAGACTCCAAAGTCAGTTAAAATGGTATCTTATAAACAGTATATGGAATTTTAGAGCAAATTGAAATAATTAATGTTATGACACATATATACAATATCTGCATCTTTATCCTGGTGGATAACAGACCAGGATTTTTTTTTTTCTTCTAGCCTTTTGGTACCACTTGTGTATGATCACTGCATCTATTTGGTTAAAATCCTAATCCAATGCACATTTTTTAAAATCTGTCCACTGAACTAAGGATTTGAAAGCAGTACCTTACATTATTTCATTTTCCTTCCTGAAAGAAAATGAGTCCAAGATGGAGGCACAGGGAATCACAAGGAAAATGCTCTAACAGGTGCTGCTCTGTAGTGAAAATGTTAAAAAAAAAAAAAAATAAGTTTGTATGAAATGTGTTGTATGTTTTATGGAAATCATTGCATTTGTGTGTGTGTGTATGGGTGGCGGTGTGTGTATATTGACAATATAGAAAGTGACATTCAAGCCTTTGTAAGCCATCTACCTCCTGTGCCCACAGCTGAAGTCCTACCTTCATGTCATAACTTGAAGGCCAGATTATGAAGTAAATGGATTCCATTCTTGTTCTGTTTATGCTGGTTTCAGTCACTGGGTCTCTGCCTTACAAACCTGTCTAGATGGAACTCCTGTACTTACATGGCATCCCAACACTAGTAAATACTGAAACTGGAATACAGTCTTCTAGCTCCAAGTCTAGCTAGCTTCCTATTTGATCATGCCACCTTGGGATTTTTTAAAAAAATAAAATAAAAAAGATTACCTATTTACAAATACTGAAATGTGACCGTAAGGTACATTTAGGCCTTTTACTTATGTGTCAAACTTGTGTGTGTTTTTTTGAAGTCAACATAATATTGAGAACACAGAATATTTGAATTGCTAACAAAAAAAAAACCTCAACTGCAAAATATGTTGTCATATTAAGACTAAAGGATAAAAAAGTCATTGAAAGTCAGTACCTAGAATTTGTGTGCTATCAATTTATGTTCCTCTTTCTCTCATGACCCCTTGATCTATGATTTTATTGGTTGCCCGGCTTTAAATTAAACTGGAGAAGCAGCAGCCACAATGAGTGATTGAGAGTGATAAGCATTTGCCCTTATAAAACTGAAATGAAGACCAGAGGCCACTCGCTACCCAGAGCCAACTGTAGAAATGCTACTCCCAGTAACATTTTTGAATTGGCACTTCTTGTTGATATATTGAGCTAAATGATTATTTTGAAAGATTCATGAAAAATTTAAGCACTAAATAAAAATATATGTAGTTAGACTAAACTAATGTTATCATTACATCAAATTTAATTCCATATCTGTTCTGACAAGTGTCAAAACCTGAATGCTTAAAAATTACAATACATAAAATCCCTTTCAATCACAAGTCTTAATATTCTCTTCCACCTAATATTTGATCATAATTGCCATAGGATTGCAAAACAAAACAAGCGTCATCTCTTTTACCTGTTTTCCTGTCTCCATTTGTGCGCAGCACAGACATTAGGTACTTGGAAATGCAGATAATGGACCAAGTAGGTATTACAAAATACTTAACATACAATTTCTTCCTTGTTAGAGTTTTAGTAAGTCACAACTAGCAATAGCACAATGAGCTATATGAATATTTGAGGAAATATATACAGAACACTATAGAAATGTATCGAATATATGGATTTTACTAAGTAAACGCGCTTGGGGTACTTTAGAGAGGGGTTGGTATTAGATTATTATATATTTTAAATGTGGAGGTAGACATGCCATGAGCCAATGAGGAGCAAACAATTAGAAACACTTTGAGGAAATTGAGTTCAGCAGCCGTGTCTAGACTCAAGGACAGTCGGGGCTAAGGTTGTGGATGGAAGTGGAGGGCAGATCGTGGGAGGGACTGAATACCGGGCAGACTCGGCCATAATTGTGCTGGAAATAGAAATGACACTGAAGGGTCACCAAAAAAGGAATGACATGATTTAACCTGTGCCTCTTGGAAAAATCAATTTAAGCAGAATCACCTGAAGGGACTTGAGGCCGGGAAACTTCCAAAGCCAGTGCTCCTACCCAGGCGGGAAGCAGTGAAAGCTCAGCCCAAAGCACAGGCCATGAAACAGAGAGAAAGAGGCAGCCTCAAAAGACACTGGGAGTCTCATCGACAGGATATTGAAACTGATGCTCTGTCCCGGGAGAGAACGAAATTGATGATGGCTCTTGGCTTTTCAAATGACACGGCAGGATGATTGTACAGTTAACAGATAGGGAAATAGCTAAACCGTTTGGACCAGTTGGGTCAACTCCGGTAATAAAGAGAGTGGCTTTCCGAACCACTCTGGTGAGGATTGTGTGGTCGGATCTAAACTCTTGGGGGAGGAGCGCCATGATGGGTTAGTTTTGTCTGCAATGGGCATAGAGATGAGATTACAGTTGTTGGCTATCAGGTGCTTTCATCCTTGGTGTTTTACGTGGGGGGAAAAAAGAGAAAGAAACAAGAGGTTCACTAGAGGTTTCAATTTATTTCTAATTGGTTTAGTTCTTACCTTTTTTCTTCCTTGGTAGTTGTTATATCAGAATAGAGTGCAAGAGCAAAGATGTTAAAATCCTAATATACTCACTGGATAATTAGGGTGCAGGCTTCTGTTGAAGGATCATTCAATTACTAAAAAAGGTTGTATTTTCTTGTTGGTGTTTTTGTGTGGGGTTTTTTTTTGTTTGTTTTTTTTGTGTGTGTGTGTGGTTGTTGTTTTTTGGTTTTTCAGTAAAACAAGTCCATATATGTGGCTCCAGAGTTTACACATTGACTTTGCTTCATGAATCATATTTGAGTTTTTTGGGACACTAAGCAGACCTAAGCAGGTAATATAGCGGTAGCTAACACACATGTAAAAGAACACAGCTCATTCTCTGGCAAATGTTTTCTTTATTAACGTAATGCATGCTCACAGTAACCCAATAAGTTTAGAGCCTAGTAGTATCACCAGCCCATTTTGTAGATGAGAGAACTGAGGCAGGAGTTGTTAAAAAGTTTGCCCATGCTCGCACAACAAGCAAGTGCTGAAACTAGAATTTGAACTAAGGTAGTCCAACTCCCAAGCCCACGTTCTCGGCCACTGAGTACACGATGGCGCACTATATGCACAAGCATTCTGTATGGAAAGGCAAAGCGAGTCTTTTCAAAGCAACACTCCTGTGACACGGAGTTGTTAATAGGAAGCCTAAGGGAATATCAAATGTCAGTGAGAGACAAGTAACTGAAATGAATGGAGCAGGCTGGGAACAGAGGGGAATTGGGTCACGCGTTTCCTGTCTAAAGGGAGTGGCTGCATCTCAAAGGCAGCAATGCTGGCCCGCGGTTGACAGTACTCATCCATCTTCGTGAGACCAGAAATCCAGAATGTTATGGGCCATTTATCTATTTCCCAGTAATGGGGACCAAGGAAAAATAGTTTAAAGACAGCTTGAGGCAACACACAGCAGAAACAAAAACGCGTAGTTGGATACGTTTACACACAGACTTGTAATTGATCAGCTTTTGCTCTAGGCCTGGAGCCACTGACTGATAGATCTAAACACTGGAGTCCAATGGCATCTGGGCTAGACATCGGGCTGGGTTTAGGCCGAGATGTGTCTTCTTATTAATCACACCATAAAACCAGATCCAAGGTACATGAGATCTATTCAGTCATATAATTAGTAGTGTGACCCTGGGGACAATGCTTTTCATTCTCTCAGCCTTTGATCTTTAGTGACATTTTTTTTTTAAGGGGAAAGGAAGATGTTTGGAGGTGTCTTACCAGTCCTCGGCGTCTTTCCAGGTCTAGAGTTCTCCCTGCCACCCCCCTCACCTCCCCCCCCCACACACGCTTTTCTTTCATTTATTTTAGTTTTTCATTTTTTTGTATTTTTTTTCTTGAACATGAGAT
>NW_006282381.1:2952317-2973479 GCF_000327345.1 Myotis davidii
CCAAAACTTTCCTTAGATTTTCTTAGATCCTGGCTGCACTGAAGATGGGGCTCCCTGAGCAACCTGGTTCTCTGATCTTGCTTTTGAGGATTTGTCAGCGCTTTTGAACATTCACAATGGTCACAAGGTGTTAGATGACATGAAGGCCCTTTGAATCTGTAATCATACGCCTTCCTGCAAAGGGTGTGTGTCCAGGAGTTTTGTTTAGGACATGACAAGGCTGCAGTGGGGGAAAAAATAAACAAACACATGAGTTCTTTGGGTTAAAAATAAATACTTGCAGCCCTAACTGGTTTGGCTCAGTGGGTAGAGCATCAGCCTGTGGACTAAAGGGTCTCAGGTTCGATTCCGGTCAAGGTCATGTGCCTTCGTTGCAGGCACATTCCCAGTAGGGGGTGTGCAGGAGGCAGCTGTTGGATGTTTCTCTCTCATTGATGTTTCTCTCTATCCCTCTCCCTTCCTCTCTGTAAAAAAAATCAATAAAATATATATTTTTAAAAAAAATAAAAGGCTGAAACAAATCGCTGGATCCAATAGTCCAGTAATAGAAGTCCCCTCTGCTTTGTGTGCAAGTGTCTACTACACTATGTATGTTTTTCTTTTTTTTTCCTGGGGTTTCTATCGCATCCTGTGGACTCTCCAAAAACCCAGGCATTTTTATAGATGCAATTAAATTTTGTATAACCGGAATTTGGGATACAAGAAACAATGTCAGATGGGGACACGAAGAACTTCTAGATCAGTCAAATCTATTTTCATATCAGATATCAGAACTCACTGAAGCTCACTCGGTTATGTATGTGAGTGAGCATGTGGTTTCAGGGCAGAGCGTGTTCTGTAGGGACAGCACTCCCACCCGGTCTCACAGGGGCCAGCCCCAGAACGCGTGGCTCAGCTCCCTCCGAGTCTTATTCTCCTCCTGGGTGACTGCGGGGCCCACTCCTCCCCTCTCACTGCTGAGCGGGCTTCTCTGTGTTCACATTTCCCAGCCCAGGGCCCAGGGCGGCAGACAGCCTTTGGTCTGTTTCAACACTTTTATCTCTTTCTTTCGTTTCTGATCCTGGTAAACTCTTTGTAAAGTGCAGTGGGGCCCACTCCTCCCCTCTCACTGCTGAACGGGCTTCTCTGTGTTCACATTTCCCGGCCCAGGGCAGCAGACAGCCTTTGGTCTGTTTTAACACTTTTATCTCTTTTTCATTTCTGATCCTGGTAAACTCTTTGTAAAGTGCAGTTTTAATTCTCAAATAAGAGACACAGATTTTCTTAACCGAACCTCCTGAATTTTCTACATATAGGATGATGGGGCTGGGTGGTAACCGGAAGTTGTTTCAGCTCAAGGATTCTTTAGTTTGGTGTTAATCTCCCAACTGACAGTACCTGTTGCAGGAAAAGCAGTCTGTCACCTGCTGTTTGCTTGTATCTGTTTTTTAAAGAAAGTTTATATGTTTTTATTCTGCTTTGTGGTGTGACCTGTTTATTTTTAACATAGAAAAACAGACATATAGACACGCATATATCTGTACCCTTTTATTGTTTTCAGAAAGAGAAAAGGAGAGGGAGATAGGAACATCAATGAGGTTGGCTGCCTCCTGCACGCCCCCTACTGGGGATTAATCCCGCAACCCGGCCAGGTCCCCTGACCAGAAACCGAACCTGTGACCTCTGGTGCATAAGACAAGGTTCAACCACTGACCCACACCAGGAAGGGCTCTATGTACCTTTTTTTAAAGTTAAAGTATCTTTATTAAGCTTTTTGGTGGAAACCTAACATTCTGTCCAAGAAATGAAGTATGGGAAGAACACTAGCCTCAGACAATAGTCTCAAACAATTCCACAGATTTCTTTGTATATACCACTGCGTGTATTTAAAACAGCCGTAGATTGCTCTGAAAATAGGTATTCTGAAGGACTAACTACAAAAAGAATGTTTGTCTATAAAGTGTAAATTGTTCAGTCTTTTCTGTAAGATATTTCACAAATGGGAAGAGAGAGCTGAGGCCTGGGGGAGGGGATCGACCTCCCTTATTTATTTAGGATCAACCCCTTTCCCTTACTAGGTCTATAGTTTCACAAGTTTTTTTTACAAGTTATTTTAGGTCAACACTCTTCCATTTAAAAAATGAAGTGGTTGCCCTAGCTGGTTTGGTTCAGTGGCTAGAGCATCAGCCTGAGAACTGAAGGGTCCCAGGTTCAATTCTGGTCAAGGGCACATGCCCAGGGTTGTGGTTGCGGGCTTGATCCCCAGTGGGGCGGGGTGCAGGACCAATAGATGATTCCCTCTCATCATTGATATTTCTATCTCTCTCCCTCTCTCCCCCTTTCCTTTTCTCTCTGAAAGCAATAAAAAAAATTTTTTTTTTAAATGAAGTGGTTAAAAGGTTTATCTCTCAGGGACTGCAAAGACAACAGAAATCTCTGATCCTGTTTACTTTTTAACATTTATTGTTGAAAGTATTACAGATGGCATCTTTTTCCCCCCTAGACCTCTTCTAGCCCACACCCACCCCCAGCCTTCACCACGCTATTGTCTGTGTCCATGGGTTATGCATACAAGTTCTTCAGTTGCTCTCTTCCCACCCACCTACTTCTTCCCTCACTGGTCCCATACACACCTTCCCTCTGAATTTCAACAGTCCGTTCCATGCTTCTATGTCTCTGGATCTATTTTGTTCCATCAGATTCCATATATGAGTGAAATCATGTGATACTTATCTTTCTCTGACTGGTTTATTGCGCTTAGCGTAATACTCCCCAGGTTCCATTGCCTTCACCATATTCCACCTGGGTCTGTATCTTCTTCTCAGAGTAGATCATTAATATCCCTCGTGGAATCAAAATGAGAACTTGACTATACAAAATGTGTATTTTTTTGGTCCCTCCAGATCTAAGACTCTGACCTTTTCAAACTTTGTTCTGTGCCTCAGAAAGCTAGTTTCTACAGACTGTAGCAGCTGGGCTCCCCTGCCCTCCATGTCAAGTTGGGTTCAGATGATGGAGATTGGTTAGGGGGCAAAGAGTGGACGTGGGCTCCTTCACTGCTGAGATGCACGTTGGTAACGCTCTACTCAAAGCCCTGTGACAGGCTACACGCTCACCGAGGCTTACATGCAAGAGGGTATGGATATGCACAGAAACAATCCTGTTCTATAGATACATGTGTGCATGGCACAGACACTGGTGCCTTAAAAAGAGGTGATGGAGTTTGATACAGCATCTGCTTGTTTCAGGAGCAGGACCCATACATGGGCATGTTATGTAGTTTCAAATAAATGTTTCTTGTGCATGTCTGTACCTCCTGCGTTTAAACCCTGGTCAGAGTTGGTGGGATAAACTGACTGGCAAGGATGTGGGAAAATGGACTCCATTGGTAGAACAGTGAATCAGTGCAATTCCCTTTCAAACCAATTCGAAAATCTCTCCACAATAAAAATGCACATACAAGGCTTTGTGAGGAGAAACACTTGAATTTATTCTGCAGGTGGATTATACATGAGTTATATACCTTTACACATATTTGTAAGTCAAGGAAGATCTGCAACACGTTGGTAAGAACGTGACTGAAATAAGCTAAGTACCCAGCACTAGAAGCCTGGTTAAATAAAGCAGGAAAGGCTAAATACAATAGAATACAGTGCGGCCTTGACTTACGAGTGTCCTGACTAACGAGTTTTTTGAGATACCAGCTGTCTCTCGGCCAATTTTTTGCATTGAGTTGATAGAGTAATTTGAGTTAACGAGCTCCTTAACCAGCTTGGTCTCGGAACAAATTAAACTCGTAAGACAAGGCCCCACTGTATGTCTTCTTTATAGAAAAAGAAGGGTGCTACCCTAGTCAGTTTAGCTCAGTGGGAAGAGCATCCGCCTGTGGACTGAAGGGTCCCAGGTTTGTTTCTGGTCAAGGGCACATGCCTGGGCTGCAGGCCCAATCCCTGGTGGGGAGTATGCAGGAGGCAGACAATCAATGATTCTCTCTCATCATTGATGTTTCTATCTCTCTCTCCCTCCCCCTTCCTCTCTGCAATCAATAAAAATATTTTTTCAAAAAGGATACCCATCTTGTGTAAAGGGGGATCAAGTTTTTCTATGCTTGGAATAGGAATATAAACACAGCAGTTATGTCTAAAAAGAATATTGGGTTTCTATTTGGGGAAACAGACTTTTGAGCTTCTTTTCATGTTTATTTCTTCCTTTTGTCTGCAATGAACATTAATTTCATCTACTGACCACTAAATCCATACTGGGTGTTGAACAATTCTTTCCAGAACGAATAATACTACATCTGCTTTTTTTTTTTTACACTAGTTATGAATGCTCGTATTCATTTAGTTGTCTATATATTCATTACCTAGTTCTATGGAGCCATTAATATGTTACTTCAATTCTACCAGACCTTTTGAGCACTTATATTTACAAACTAATGCGCTAGACACTGAGGATATAAAGACAAATAAGACACATTCCACTGTCATGAAATTTATGGCCAGTATTGAGAGGATGGAAGAGATTGTAAAATCAAAGTGTCTAATGTTATAGAGTTCCTGGATTCTTTTAGTGCCTGGCATTGGGTTGTGCTTATTAAATTGAAAAAAAGTCTTACAAAATCTTCTATAGCTTTCAAGTAAAAAATTTATAACAGTTTTAAATGTAAGCAAATTTGAGATAATTCCATATTACTTAGACCTTTTTTACTCTTATTAACATCTTACATTACTGTGACAAATTTGTCACAATTAATCAACATAGACATATCATTACCAACCATAGTCCATAATTTATTGAAATTTGAATAATTCTTAATGTTCTTTTTCGGTTCCAGCATCCTATTCAGGGCACCACATTCCATTTCGTTATCAGGTCTCCTTAGGCTCCTCTTGGCTACAAGTTTCTGAGAGTTTCTTATTTTTTATAACCTTGAAAGCTTTGAGGAGAACTAAGCAGGTATTTTGTAGAATATTCTAAGGCCAGGATTTCTCTCTCATTTCTCATCAATAAACTAAAGGCCGACATGGGGGAGGAGAATCATAGTGGTAAAGTGTGAGTCTCATCATGTCAAGTACACGTACTATTCACATGACTCATCATGGTTGACGTTAGCATTGGTCCACCTGGCTGATGTAGTGCTCCTCAAGTGTATCTAATGTAAAGATACCATGTCCACATTGTCCTTTTGTGGGGGACACACCTTTGCCTTTTGCATTAGGCAAAGTGGGCATTATGTTTGGCTTCCTTGGGGTTGAAATATCACTGTTATTTAGAATACTTCTACAGGAGAAGCTATTCTCTTCTCTCCCATTTATTAATTTTTCTGTCTTGTATTTATGGACTCATGGATACTTATTTTATATTTGGGTTATAATCCAAAACTTTTTATTTACTCTGTTCAAAGTATTCCAGTGTTGCCTTTGGGAGCTCTTTGAGCTGGCTCCCGACTCCCTTAGCCATCCATCATCCTGCGGATGTGTTTTGAGCACTTCCTTTCTGGCGCTATAAGATTCTTCAAGTACAACTTGTGCATTTCCCTCCCTAGTCTTAGAATCAGCCATCTCTCCAAGGATGCTCTGCTTCCTCTTTTGGAAAATGTATTAGAAACAAAGTTCTATACACTAACCCACATATAGACATGTATCAACAAAGATGTCTATATCTTTCTTAAACTAACCAGGAGTTTATGCTGATGTCTCCAACTCTAACCTCTTTCTCCATGGATCACTGTAGCCTGCTTCCCTGGCTTATGGTAATCTCCACGTCCGATAGTCAGAAACCTGGATCTTACCATTCACCAGCCACTTTCTGAACTGTTCAATCCAGTGCGTGTTCATAGTGTTTTCAGAAATACTAACCTGGAGGCGGAGAGGGGAACTTTATCAACCAGAGTGTAGAGCTCATGTACCGTACTGTTTGCCTTTAGTCTAACAGGCTACTTATCTCTGAAGGTACTTAGGCTGGAGTCCCTTTTCTCACCCCTTTAATGAGGTTGTTCAATACATCTCTACTACAGTTGCATTCCATTCACATGTCCCCCAACCTCCTAATAGTTTTAATTTTCATATATATATATACCCCAGATTTTACAAATATGATGTCATGTATTAACAATACAGCACCAGCCCTTGGGGTTTGATTCAGTGGTTGAGTGTCAACCTATGAACCAAGAGGTCACTGTTCGATTCCCACTCAGGGCACATGCCCAGGTTGCGGCTCAATCCCCAGTAGGGAGTGTGCAGGAGGCAGCTGAATTTAGAGTTTGAAAAGCATTTACCTGATGATGATTCTCTCTCTCTCTTCCTCTCTGAAATCAATAAAAATATATTTTAAAAAAATACCACAGCATCATATACAATAGTTTCTCCACCCTAAAAAAAAATCCCCACGTGTTTCACCTATGTAATCTCCTCTTCCTCCTGATCCCTAGCAACCACGGATGAGTTGACTATCGTTACAACCGTGCCTTTTGCAGAATGCCGTATCAATGGAATCATATAAACTGCAGCCTTTTCAGCCTGGCTTCTTTCACTTAGTTTTATGCAGCTAACATTCATCCATGCCTTTGTAGGCTATGATGGCTCTTTATCACTGAATAGGGAGGGTTCTCTTGACCTGATGGGTCAAAGTTTGTTTTATGCACTTACCTATGAAAGGCCTCTTCCTTGCTTCCATTTTTTTTTTTTTTTGGTGATCACAAATACATCTTTTATCAATATTTGCATAGAGGGTTTTTTGTATGTGTGAACATCGTTTTACTACTTTTTGTTCTTTTTATGCTTAAGAAAAACCTTGAACTTTAAGACATTTTCTTGGTATGTCATTGTATTTTACATTGTAATCCAGGTGAAGTACATAAAAGGACATCTTAAATGCTTACCTGTCTGGCTACAGATGCATTTCAAATGCTAAATTCATCCTTCAGACGTGGCTGTTCTAATTCAATTCTTTCATCTTATCCCCCATTTGATGGTGTCCTGATGGTAATTACCTACTTTACTGTCTGTCAGTCAGTTTTATATAGACGGACGCTGGGAGTTTCCATCAGCCTGGATGCTTCTAATTTCTCTATTAGATTTTCCTGCCCAACTCTTCTGAATGGTTTACTAAACTCTAAATTAATTACACCTTCTGAATTGGTTTCCAGCTATAACAAGAGTCAAGGAAGGCTATCGGTTGTGTCTGACATGCTTAAGTTTTATCACCGAATACTCTGAGTCAGCCAGCAGACACTTTGTCTCCAGAGAGAGAGGTCTCAGGTACATCCACTGGGACGACTATGAACATTGATGTATTCTCAGTAAAAGGATCATTTTTTAAATTTGTCTGGACAAACATTTGGGGTATGAGTAATGCTGGCCTTTATCGTCTCTCTTCTATGAAGAAGAGCCTGGCTTTATACACTTATAATGTTTATTCCCATCGCCACTCTCTGCAAAGTATTTTGCCAGTTATTTCTTGTTGGTATTTTGGTGCAGAATCTGGAGACAGAGCAAAAGTAGGAAGAGAAGAAATGTGATGGCCAGAGGGCAGGGGTCAGAGGGTCATGGACATGTGAGTTGTGCCATGGATTGGAGGAGAAAAAAATTGTGATTTTTTTTTGAAAAATATGTTTTTATTGATTTAGAGCGAGAGAGATATGGACAAGAGAAACACTGACCAGCTGCCTCCTGCATGCCCCCTACTGGGGATAGAGCCCGCAACCTCGGCATGTGCCCTGACAGGGAAGTGAACTGATGACCTCTTGGTCCATGGGATGATACTCAACCAAGTTAGCCATACTGGCCAGGGCCAAAGTGGTGGTTTTTAAAAAGATTCTCTACATCATACTCAAGAAATGCAAATAAAACACTTGAGCTGCCCTAACTGGTTCGGCTCAGTGGATAGAGCATCAGCCTGCAGACTGAAGGGTCCCAGGTTCAATTCCTGTCAAGGGCATGTATCTTGGTTGTGGGCACATCCCCAGTAGGGGGTGTGCAGGAGGCAGCTGATCAATGTTTCTAACTCTCTATCCCTCTCCCTTCCTCTCTGTAAAAAAATCAATAAAGTATATATATTTTTAAAAAACAAACACTTGAGCTAACTTATAATTTCTGCCTTCCTGGTTGTGTTTTCTAGAATGTGACTGCGCTGAGTGTGGATCAAGTGGCCTGCAGCTTCAAGGAGGTGACATAAGGGTCTCTATAGCTCATTCACTCAGAGCATGTACAGGTGAGCACACACATACACACCAGTAGCCACAACACAGACAACCATGACAAGGGGAACCTAGGTGGGTATAAAATTCAGGTTCAATGAGATAGAACACCGAGATATTTTTCTCAGTGATTTGATTTAAACACTAAAAATAAAAAAAATACTAGCAGCCTTAGCAATTTAATGTTTCCCCCTTCCTGAGATAACTCATTTCCCCCCAAATATTTAAAGCACTGAAGTCCCGAGCCAAGCTTTTACAGCACTTTAAGTAATTGTTCAGCTTCCTGCTTCCTATTGTCTTTTATGACAGTCTTTGGATTTCCTAATTATTGCATTTTGTCTTTCTCTGGAGCTCAGATAATAAAACTGGCGTCTGGCTCCCCGTTCTCCAGACAGACAGAAAAATAAAAAAGCTCGCTGCGTTATTTTGTGCCACTGCCACGTCACCATTTCTCTCTGTCTCTGGAAATAAATTGTTGGCTGATCGGCAATTTTTTCTGTCTGCTCCTCGGAACCCATGGCAACATGTCACCTGTTCCGGCAGATTTTTATATTCAGGGCACAATTCCGAGGGCAGGAAGAATTCTTCACTGATTTCCTCCAGTCATTAATCACTGCCTACCGCCTGGCTCCTAGGGAGGCATCGCAGTCTACACACGTGCTGTCAATGAAGGGCTGATTGTTTACTTTATGGATTCTCCAACTCTGTTTTGGTTTTTATTTTTTCCTTTGCATTCCTCCCCATTCCTTAGTTCCTAATGCATTTCTTCATGGCCTTTTTTTTTTTTTTTCTTTGCAGACAGGAAAATGGGGAATGGAAAAGGCAAACAAAAAAATAGAGTTGGTAAATCCATTCAAAAAATTTAGAACTAATCCAATTTGGGAATGAATGGATTACATAATTATGGCATTTTCCTCTGTTTGTCCTCTTAATTTCTGAGAAAAGTGTATAGAGGAGTGGGAAATTGCAATAACCTGAGAGTCAGACACCTTAGCTTTGGATACTGGCTCTCACATAGTCGTTGGGGGCTTAGCCAAAGAGCTGAGATCCAGTTTATGCGTCCATGAAATCAATGAATGCTATGACTTCTCGCCTGAGTCAAAGAAATACTGGGTTGTAATGAGATCTCTGATTTGAAACCTTTATGATGTACATACAAGAACATGTTACTCTGTAGATTCACACAAGCTCCGCTATATCAACCCATGGTAGCACAGTAAGCTAATGCCACAATATCACCACCTAAAAATCTACCCCAAAGCTCAGTCACTTAACCATCATACATTATCATGGCTCGCTGGGTATGGCTGGGGATACTTCGCTAGCCTGAGCCCTGCTGTTGGCTCTAGTCCTTGTGTGCCTCTTCTGTGGCCCAGACTAAGGGGGCAGGAGCTATTCTAAGAAACAGCTTCTCATGGTGATGGCAGAAGTCAAGAGGCCAAAGTTCAAGAGCAAACAAGCACTTTCAAACCCAAGTACCAAGTAAAACAGGAAATACATCCTAGCTTTGGAGGGGGCGGGACTGCAAAAACAGTATAGCAAAGAGCATAGATACAGGGAATAGTATAGTATTGGGATAAAACTGTCTGTTCTGCTTCTAATTACCCCAGATTTTGTCTATCCTTTGGAGCCTTGTTTCCCTGACCATCGACTATGCCACTCACACTTTAATATTCTTCACCTGGGAGGACACTTATTCTGCTTTATTGGAATCTTCAGTCTATATTTTAAAGATGAGCCTTAAAAGTTACATATTACATAGAGTCACACATGAAACATATATATGTATGACAGCCAATTTATATAAAATATCCAAAATCATGTCTGATTTTCCTTGCCATTTAAACAGACATAATTTCCTATAACCTGTTTCTATAACTGGGCTATATGATTGAACAGATTTGAGGAGGAAAAAGTACTTTCGCTTACAAATATTTCTAGAGTTATTGCACACTTACTTGCCTTCTTATATGTAGGGCAATTCATAGGCATATATCTGAACTTTTAGGACTAAACCAAGTTAAATGCTGACATTGTATATGCAAATATTGTTTTAAAAGTTTAATAATTATGGATGCTAACATTTTTCTAGGGAGAGTTGATCATTTGTTTCTAGCTAGCAATTGGCCTGTGGAATCTAGTAATTCCATGTTATTCTAATCCAATTAAGATGGTAGGTGGCCAAACTGGTTGTCACATGTTTCCCAAACTGGTTTTTTAAATACTGTTCCTCATGTCAGGGTCCCCTTCGATGGTCCACCTGCCATCATGATGGCACTGCCAGGCCTTCAACCCAACTCTGTCCTATCCATGCGAGGCTGTTGAAAGCCTAGCCTCTCACCTGATGCTTGGAAATCCTCAGTACCTCCATGACAAAATGCTAGCCTCAGCTCTCAAGACCTGCTCTCCCATCTCAAAGTTGATTCCTTACTTTCCCGACTTGGTATTTTCCCAATAACATCATTGAATTCAGAGTGAAGGGGTTAGCCAGAATCACCTAGCCACCCACTGCCTCAAGCCTTTAAACACTACCTTCCTCTACAAAATGTAGAGCAGTGATTCTCAACCTTCTGGCCCTTTAAATACAGTTCCTCATGTTGTGACCCAACCATAACATTATTGTCGTTGCTACTTCCTAACTGTAATGTTGCTACTCTTATGAATCATAATGTAAATATCTGATGTGCAGGATGGTCTTAGGCGACCCCTGTGAAAGGGTCATTCGACCGCCAAAGGGGTCGCGACCCGCAGGTTGAGAACCGCTGATGTAGAGGAAGAAAAAAAGTAATAATAGTTCCTCTCACACCACCACCCCATTTTGCCTAAGGCTGAGAAGTAATCAAGTCTTAATAGGGAACAAATTAGGTGAATTATTTGTTCCTTGCCCAGGAGATAATGCTGTGTATTTCTCAAGGCTTGTTATCCTGTTTAAAGCTACATAGGGTTTTAATTATTACTTCAATTCAGTCTTAACAAAAACAACCATGGGCTTAATCACATTACTTTTGGCCTTAAGACCCAGATGGACTTTATTGATCTAAAAATGGAGAATGGGTGGTATCATTTATTCAATACAAAGGGTAGGAGAGATGTCATCACTCTGTGAGAAATGTAAACAAGGTAACGTTAGGCTTTATTTTTAAAATTGATATCCAGGTGGTAAAGTGGGACATCTGATATGATTTCCTTTGGGATAGTCAATGGACTATAACCCTATTATTGTGGTAGGGATTACTTTCACTTTGGGTTTGGGGAAATGTAAATACTGCCCCTCTTCCCAGCAAAAGAATGGTTGGTTCATGCTTCATTCGGCACTGCACCATGTTTCTACTTTGTATTCTCCTCAAAGAATATGAAACAACATAAACCTCATGCTCCATTGGTCTAAAAACTGCTTCATTTCTCTTCTCTCTCTCACGCACACTCTTTTTTAATCCCCACTTTCCTTCCCAAATCAGTCAGCATATGTCACTTAGGAAATACATATTGAGTGACTTCCACATTGAGATGGGTTATTTCTCATGGTAAGCTCTCCCTCACCAGAATTCTAGGGTTCCTGTTTTAACTTGAATACCTTAGGTGAGTTTGGTGAGATCAGACACAGATCAGGAGAGAAAAGCAAGAAAGAATTTTACAGTTTTGTTACGCTCACTGTTTCTTGGGGAGAAAAGAGTTTCCTACTGGGCCACTCAAGGGAAGGCCGGGTTGGTCAGGAGGGAGGGGAACTGTGGACAAGCAGCTTTATTGAGGCTCCTAAAGGCTGGAAAGGGAGAGGCAGGGCAAGTGGGTTCAGGATTGACTAACTCCACCAATAATTTCGGAGGCCACTGGGCTAGACCTTGGAGTATATAGTGGCTCCAATGTGAGAGCCAAATAAGGGAAGTGGTTGGGGTATGGACTAACTATGTTGCTCAATTTGGGGAACTAGGCAGCCTTTAGCCAGGGCATCAAACTAGATCTAGACAGTGCATACACACACTCCGTATTACAGTCCCTGCATTTCCCCTTCCACCTCTGTGAAAAGTCATTGGCCTTGCCAGTATACGTATGCTTCAGAGGTGGTGTTGAAATATTGTTTTTTGAAAGAGGAAAATAGAGAGTAACCTATTGCTTTTCTTTCCCCCCTCATTGGCAAATTCTTCTTCTTTTTATTTTTTCTTACAGTGTTATGCAGCTATCACCACAATCTAATTGGATTAATTTGGTGACACTGGTTAACAAAATGATACAGGTTTCAGGTACACAATTCTATAACATCACCTGACACTGTATTGTGTGTTCAATACCCCAAATAGCAAATTTCTTTAGATACAATTCATTTTTTTTAGGACATATAATTCTGAAAGCAATAGAAAGGAAGAGTTAAGAAAAACTTGAAGCAAAGGTCTCCACATTATCACTCTGTTCAACACCTATTTTTTTCTCTTCTAAGAAAATGGGCAAGAGCAGTAAAGGTCCTCACCATCGGTTGAATGCGCCCCCACCAAGTTCACACAGTATATTGAAAGTCTAATCCCCAAGGTGACCTAGTGAGGAAGTGGGGACTTGGGGAGGTGATTAGGTCATGAAAGTGGGAGCCCTCACGAATGATATTAGTGCCTATAAAAGAGGCTTGAGAAAGCTCCCGGACCCCTTCTGCCATAAGAGGTTATAGCAAAAAGCCATTTATGAAGGAACAGGCCCACACTGGACATTGAGTCTGCTAGAGCCTTGATCTTTGAGTTCCCAGCCTCCGGGACTATGAGAAACAAATTTCTTTTGCAAGTCCCTCAGTGTATGGCGTTTTTGTTATAGCAGCCTGAATGGGCTAAGACAACATATTTTCAAATAACTGAAAAAGAATAAAATGTAGTTTCATGGGCACTGTATTTCCATTTGTTAAGATATTAGGAAATCAAGGAGAAACAATTAGCAAACTATTGAAGATCTTAAGCATTCACTAAAATAAGTCTTATGAATTTTAATTGCAAGGTTTTCAACATCTTAGAGGTTATTTATTCTTATAGAACATTTTGATTTCAATGTTGCCAGGATTGTTTGCCTATAAACATTAACCTGGCAAAAGGAGAACAGAGAAAAAAGCGAAACACAAACCAACAGTGAATATTACTTTCTTTGATATTTTCTAGTGGAAAACATTGACTTGCCACCTAAGGGGAAATTTTATCAGATGCCTAAGACCCCAAGACAATTAAATTTGATGTTGGATCTGAAAAGTATTTTTTTCTACAAATATCATGCTCTTATCAAAGCTGGCTGCTAATGAGGTGACTGACTTAAATGTCATCTCAATTGCTTCCTAATGTTTGCTTAAGCTTATTAGTTTGTAAGAGATAATTTAACCATGAATTTGGATTCTACGTGGTATGTTGACATAAATTCCAGGTGGAGACATAAACAGGAGTCAGTTTTTCAGATAGTGTTGGATTTTATGGGAATACAGTGTACGAGGAGTGATCTGGCCCATGTTGAATTACTGTTGTAGTCAAAAGAGCAACAGCTGTCAGGTGGATATATAACAATTCAGCATGCTTTTAAGGGAAACTTTCAAAATATACTGAGATCCTGATAATGCATTTTTGTAATACTAACTAGAGGCCCAGTGCATGAAATTCGTGCACAGGTACGGTCTCTAGTGGCTGCCGGCCAGGGTCTCCCCTCTCGCCCCCCAGCTGCCAACCTGGGCCTTCATTCTGCGCTGTCCCCTGGTGGTCAGCACACGTCATAGTGAGTGATCAAACTCCTGGTCAGTTGAACTCCCTAGGTGACACTTTGCATACTAGGCTTATCAAGAGTTCACATACACATATTGTATTATAATTAGAACACATAGCATGGAGTTGGAGAAAAGAAAAATTATGAGATTTTTGAAGAAAAGATAGTGAGGACTTTCAAATGTATTCATTTTATACTTAACTGTTTAGCTATTCATTCTATATATGTGTATTGAGTCTCCACATATCTCATGTACAGTATCAGGTGCAGGCAATCCCAAGATGAAATGGGCAGTTGCTGCCTTATTATAGGGTTGTCAGTCTCACTGCGGACTAACTGAGCACACAAAATGACAACCCACAAAGTGGCTTTTTTTTTTACAAGTGCCCTGTATTTTTATGTGATGGATTATGGACTAAACACAGAGGGTGAGTTCTTTGATATGAGACTTCAGGTTAGTATTGTCTTTTATCTACAGAACCCTATACCTCAGGATGTAAAAAGCATATATGATGGCTCCAAAATATTACAAAAGTCTGTATATGAGTAATGCTGGGGTTAATTTGCAATAGAGACATGCAGGAGATAAGGCTATGCAATAACTGAAAACGAAGAGCCATTGAAATTTTGACAGGAATAGTGTGCCAGTAAATTGCCTGTGTACTTTTGTCAGGTCCAAACCCCTCTGCCAGGGACTGGACCCTTTTGGACACCAGGTCTTAGAAGACAGAGAAGTTATGAGTATATAAGAGAGTCTTTAGCCACTGCTAACAAGGAGCTATTAGCCCTTAGACAAAACGGTTCTTCAAAGTCCCATACAGTAGCCGTACACGGGCTGGGTAGCAATACATCTTTCCTACACAGCAGCAGCAGCCTCTAATATAGGAGCTATACAGGAGCCACCCTTAGAGCTACAGCCTTACATAACAGCATCCTCAAACTAAGCAGTCCAGCCTTATATAGGAACAGCCTCTTCTGGCTGGTGGTAACATACTTATATACAAGCTCAGACAAAAGAGCCTTTATGCCAAATAGTGACCTCAATAGTTGGGTTATAGGAGGGCATGCTTGTGCAGTGTATAGCTTGCTCTATCCTTGCTTTGCACCTGCATATAGCAACTTAGCCTTGAACACTTTGATTAGGAGTCCCCTGCTCAGAGTGGCCTTGAACATCCAGCTTACTCTAGACAGGGCCCCACAACTTTCCAACCTATCTCCCCTTTTATTGTTCTGTTCTCTTATTCAGGAAACTACATTTTCCAGAATCCTCTTTTCTCTGGCTTCTAGTATTCTTCATTTCATAGACACCTTGGTAGAAGTTTGGCAGGGAATGAGAGATTAGGTATTCCTTATACCCACCAGGGAGCCCTTCCTTCTAGGTTTGCTTTTCACACTGAAAATCCCCACCAGTGCTCTGGCTCCTTTTGGCTGATTCTGCATTTTCTCACTATTCTGTTTAGCTTTTCAGTTTTTTCATTACTCATGTGAACAAGTATCTATCATATATACAGGGTGGGGCAAAGTAGGTTTACTGTTGTTTGTATAGAAAATACAGTGATTACAAATAATAATACAAGAATAAACTTTCCCATGCTCACAACTGTAAACCTACTTTTGCCCCACCCTGTATAATTCAAGTATCTATATATATAATCAAAGCATCTAGAGTTTTTTATTTTTGTGCCTGAAATGCCACCAACATTTCTAAATCAGAGTCTATAGCAGCAGGCATACACAACATATCCTCTTCCATACTTTGAAAGCCATAAAAACACAGTCTTCAAATATAGGTACAATATATCCAAATACTTTTTCCCCCCAAATTGTCAGATCTTTATATCTTGGGATGGACATTTAAAATATTATTAACTGCCCTGGCCAGTGTATCTCAGTTGATTGGAGTGTTGTCCCATACACCAAAGGGTGACAAGTTCGATTCCTGGTCAGAGCACATGCCCAGGTTGTAGAGCATAAGAGAGGCAACGGATCGGTGTTTCTCTCTCACATCGATAGTTCTCTCTCTAAAGTCAATTTTATCCTCAGGTGAGGATTAAAAGAAAAAAATTATTGACTGTAGGCAGACTGGTGAGACCTCCAAAGTCAATAGTTCTGCCTATCTAATGTGTGTTTTGTTGTTTTTTAAATATATTTTTATTGATTTCAGAAAGGAAGTGAGAGATGGAAACTCAACGATGAGAGAGAATCCTGCATACACTCTACTGGGGATTGAGCCCACAATCCAGGCCTGTGCCCTGACCAGAAATCGAATGGTGGCTTCCTGGTTCATAGGTCCGTGCTCAACCACAGAGCCACACCAGCTAGGCTGCTGTTTTTTTGTTTGTTTTTAAATCAGTGATGTAGTCTTTTGAAAGCTAAGACAATTATTTCATGGATCGCTATGCTATTCCCAGGATTCTGATTCTCTATAGTGGTGAGAAGACTGTTTGCTTAGGTTTCCTCAACTCATTACATCATGATGATCCTCCTCTGTGGACACAGAGGTCTCAAAAGCGATTCAACTGCCAAATTTCAACTCCAGTCTCCTTTCTAAGTGCTTACAGTTTCGCTCAGAAGTAATCCCATTACATCCAAATATACACCTGCTCTATGGGAGGGCAAAGACCCCTCTTGATACATCTGTAATCAGGGTCATCGGAGCCATGGTCCCTTGTTAATACTTAGAGGGGATTAATTATAGTAATTATAGAGTACAAAATGAATGGTGTTTTCATAACAGTAAAATGAAGAGCTTTTGTAGTCATTCTAAAGATGGCCCATCTATTTCACATTAGCCAGAAAATAACAGCAAAAAGAAGAGAGAAACGGCATTGATTAAGCACGCGCAATGTGCCAGATGTTGTGAAACATGTAAGTACAATCTCTCTAATTCTTCTTGTTTAATCTAAGGAACTGATGCTCAGGGGATTGGATCCATTTCCTGAGATTAAAGCGACAGATGAATTCAGCTATCCTAGATTTCAAACCCTGCACTTTCTCCCCTGAATTCATATGGGTTTTCTCTCATATTGAAATTGCTCAAAAATATTTGTTAAAGATCTAAGTGAATTAATGAAGAAATAAACAGACTAAAGCTTAGCCCCTTAAACTCTATACTTTCTAAACCCTTAGTGTCATCAAACCAGTTATATAAATTTTTTCAATAACAGTGAGTGTGACTGATCTATGACCTACATAAGAATATATAACTTAATTGGGAATATAGAGAGAGAAAGGACAATTCCTGAAAGAAATGGTCATATAGGCAGTCATATTGAAACCATAAACTCATTTCATCATTCAGGAACAGTAGAGTAGGTTATTAGACCAATTGGGGAGTTAAATTTGTGCAGCTTGGTTCCCAGCATTGGTTCTTACTACGGTTGCATCTGAATGACAGGAAATTATGATGATTGAATGCCTACTATATTTCAAGCACTGTACAAAGTGTTTGTTATAAATTACCTTTACTTAATCCACTAAGAGCTGTAAAATCTCATCCTATTTCACAGATGGAACTAGGAGTCATAGTGACTTGCTCTAGGTCCCACTTCTAATGCCATAACAACTAGGACATTCTGATTTCTAAACATAAGCTCTTTCCATAACTGGGTGCTCCTTAACTAAGATAAGAGCACGGGCAGCAGGGAGCTGTGCTGAAAATTGAATCATTGTAACCTCCCCCCTGCCCCCGCCTCGTCCCTCCATTGGAAATTGGTCGCAGGCACCAGAGGAACAGAAAAAGACCATGACCAGGATAATTAGGACTTCTCTGATGAATGTTGATTCCAGAACTCTGGGAACCTAGCAGTGTGAACTACCCCCTTGGCTCAATGCATAGATTTATGGCATTTTTACTTATACACAACAATAATAGAATAACACAATAAAATTAAAATCTCATTAAATCATCATCAAATGGGTACACAATGCCCAATAAGAAGTTGAAATAGATTAAGCTATGCACAAATACATGTAAATAGAGAGAGAGTATCAGGTTCTAAGATTAATAAAAAGATGGAAGAAGAGAGTCATATGAAGGCATTGGCACCACCTGTTTCGAGTCTTCTTTGCCTTGTCCACATGAAAGTCTTGGAAATATCTTGTCTTCATGTCAGATATACTCCCTGGAGGGGGGGGGGGGGGGAAGGGGGGGGGGGGGGGGACACAAACTGTCTTACCCTGATATCTTTGAATAACGAATTCCTATAACTAACTCTTCTGGTTCAGAGTGCATGCCCATCAAGGAACAATCTTATTACATTTTTAATTGAATATATTAAGCTAATAGGAAGAGAATGTGTAAGTTCTTTCAATGAGCTTTCCAAAGAGCCAAAGGGACTATTTGTTTGGTTAGTCATCATTCCCATGAGTCTATGGATACCATGAGGCGATCTTAACAGATCCCAGAAATAGTAGGAAAGGGTCCAAGTCACTGAGACCACAGTGTTGAAGTTCGTTCCCTGAAGGAGGATGGTCTAAGAAGTGGATGTTTCCCAGAGGACTTTTGTCCTGGCAGCTATTAAGAACACCCCTAAATGGGGCCAGAGATGCCCTGTTGTTGCATTTCATTGTGGTTTTTTTTTCCCTCTTCTCACAAAACAGGTAACATTAATAGATGTTCTAAAGTCCCAGTTCATAATACACTTTTCATAACCTAGCCTTCATCTCCCCAATGACACAAAATATTGTCTAGCTGCTAGACTCTAGCATCTATAAGAATATTTTTTGTAATCATATTTTAAAAGCTCCTTTGAAAAACCCTGCATTAAAAAAAAAAATGTGTGTGTCTAATTAAACTAGAGACAAAATGTTCTCCTATCCAGCCAGGTCTCTCATTGGCCGGAGGGGTTGGCCTATTTTTTTCTGTAAGGACTTGATCTTAGGAAGGGATAGGATTGACCCACAGCCTAGAGCCAAAAAAATAGAAATACAAACTCTCAGGGTGCAAGTTGTTGAGACCACTGTGGAATCCATGGTTTACCAGACAATGCTTAGGATCAACGGTGTGCCACAAGGATTTTTAAAACATGCACTACCTATTTAGTTAGGGGCACTGACTAAATCCTATATAATAAAAGGGTAATATGCAAATTGACCCTAACAGCAGAACAACTGGGAATGACTGGTCACTATGACACACAATGACCACCAGTGGGGCAGATGCTCAATGCAGGAGCTGCACCCTGGTGGTCAGTCTGCTCCCACAGGGGGAGCTCTGCTCAGCCACAAGCCAGGCTGATGGCTGCCAGCACAGCGGTGGTGGTGGGATTCTTTCCTGCCTCCTCAGTAGCGCTAAGGATGTCCAACTGCAGCTTAGGCCTGCTCCCTGCTGGCAAGTGGACATTCCCTGAGGGCTCCCGGGCTGCCAGAGGGATGTCTGACTGCCAGCTTAGGCCCAATCCCCAGGGAGCGGGCCTAAGACAGCAGGTGGTCATCAACCGAGGGGTCCCAGACTGAGAGAGGGAATTGGCCGGACTGAGGGACCCTCCCGAGTGCACAAATTTTTGTGCACCGAGCCTCTAGTTGTCAAATAAAAGATAACAGGTTTTGTTAACAGTACACACAACACTAACCATCCAGTGTGAATGAATCCAAATCATAACCAAATCATCCAATCTTTAATAAGATTGCCGAATTTTTAGTACTTAGTTTGTGTGTGCCAAGAGATGGGAAAGGTTGAAAATCACTGCCTGGGTAGTGTTAGAGTTACCTTAGATAGAGATCATAGAGAAAATAAACGAGTGAACTTATTTCTACCAATCGGTGTCTGGTGACTCACCGCTCATTTGATCAAGAATGCCAAATCATCCCCAAAAGGCTTTTGTGTGTAGACAGGATATAACCTGAATTATGGGAACTTTCTCTAGGTGTATAAGCCAACATCCAATCAAGAAAAATAACACTATACATTTCTCAAACAGAAAGAACAGGGGAAACGACCCCATTGGAGATCACGTGGAAAGCCAAATAGCTAACCATAAGGCGCGCCAGGTATTAGCAACAGAAGGAAGCTTCTACCATCCCTGGCTTAAAAGAGAGAAAGAGATGCCATGTTAACTTATTTCGAGAGAATGGAGACAGGTGTGTCATTCATGGGGCACTAGAGCTGAGAAAGAAACAGGCTTCCTCGGGAGAGGCCTCCCGATGAGGAGGGCAGAGAAGCATCCCGATTTTGCATGATTTTTGAATAATTTTACATTTACAGGAAAAAAGAAATCAGAGATGGTAAGTAGGGTTTCCACATAAACTTCACCAAGTTTCCCCTGAGATTAACATAAGATTATCACTAACACATCTCTCCGTTTTGTTTGGATCTCACCAATTCACCACCACTTTCTGGTCCCGGAGTCCAAGGGGAGATAACATATTGCCCTTGGCTTCGCCTTCATTTTGTTTGTTGGGCCAGAATATTGTTTCCATTCTTTTTTTTTAAGAGAGAGGGAGGTAGGGGGGCCGTCACTTCTTAACACTATACCCAGATATCAAGAGTCCACAGGCGAGAGAGCGAGAGAGCGAGAGGGAGGAGATCCATTAGTTGCCTCCTGCAAGTGCTCCGACCAGGGCATGGGATTGAACCTGCAGCCCTTTGGTGTGGGGGCCAACTCTAACCACTGAGTCACACCAACCAGGGGCATGTTTTCACTGCTTTTCATAGAGGTTTCCAAAGACTGACATGAGGCCAGCCTGCGGAGGAGAAAGGGAGCCTGCAGGGGTAGGTCTGCCTGCAATGTACAGCAGAGCAGGGAAGGGCTCGTTCAAGCTAGGAGGCCAGACTAGCACACGAAATCATACCTCTCTTTTTATTCACGAATTCTTTGAAGTGTCAGATATGCTGTATTCTGATCACTACATTAAAGCCTTTCATTATGAATTATCTGCACAGCAGCCCTAACAGTTAGGTATCCCAGTCCTCAAGTCACGAAGCCACTAATACAATAGTGGAAATGTAAACCCACTAATAAAATAGTGGAGAGTTTATCGGGCACTTTCCACTTGCTACATTGACGTTCTGAAGTCTGCCGTCAATTCTTAACACTATACCCAGATATCAAGAGTCCACAGGCCATGCTAAATGCATTCCTGTTTTATAAATGTAATAGAATTGGGCAATTCTCTTCGATTCCAAATGAGAACATGAATCTACAAAATGGGAGGAATGTCATATGATCTTATTCCCAATTCAAACAGAGGTAAACCCGATCCTAATTGTGTTTGTCTTTTCACAGTGTCCGAAGTCCAGCTAGGAGCTGACCTCTCACCTTCATTCA
>NW_006282381.1:2973551-2981174 GCF_000327345.1 Myotis davidii
GACTGGGAGTTCGTTTTAATGGCACAGTCTGGTCATTCAAGGTGAAAATAACAAAACCCTTCATCCTCCTCCGAAGAAGAGACAAAACTCTAAACCCCTCACAGGTTCATGAAGCTTAATTTCTATGTAAAATTATTAAAACAAACAAACCAGCTAGCCTCGCATGGACTCTCTGAATTCAGTGGTCAGCTACTAGACTAGAGCTAACGGAGCAGCAATGGCAGAGAGGTTTCAGATGTCACCAGAGCTAAGCAGGAGGGACTGCACTGTCTGGTCAACCACATACTGTGTTTTGGCTGCTCCGTAACTATATTTTTGTTGAATCCAATAACTATATTGTTGTTGAATCCAATAAAGTTTTCATTTTTCATGAACAAGCTTTGGACTTGTTATGTTTGTTTCCAGCAAACCACGAAGCATTGAAGTCAATTCACACAGCCTGAGAGGCATGAAATTTTCATGAACGGATTTCTCAAATGTTTAATGGGCCAAGGCGGTGACTTAGAATTTCGTAACCACATGCCCCTCCCCGCACCCTTCCCTGCAAACCCTTGCTTGTAACCATCATGGGGAATGCAGAAAAACCACTGAGGAGCAAGTCCTAATAAGGAGGCTAAATTACATACGTGCAACTGCTATCTCTGCTTCAAGTTTCCATACGCCATACTATCATTAGACACTCCACATCATGAATGTCCAAAGAATCATTGATTCTAGAATACATTGTTGGCTGCTTTCCCCCTCTTATTAGAAAATCCCATTCCCCCCACCCCCCCAGGTATCTTTCCTTCCCCAAGAAGCCCAGCCTTTCTCTAAGGAAGTTCACCTTTATTAGTTGAAGTCGATTACCATGTTCTCATTTGTTTTGCCAACGATTGGTTCAATAACATGCTTGTGACATAATCTCTCCAATGAGAAAAGATGCCAGAGCTTCCTGAGAAAGACTTTATCCAGGGCAAGACTGAACATTGCTGCATTCTTTTTAAAACCATGAAAGCAGCCAGCCCCAAATCAAGTCAACACTGAGTGTGCCAGACGAGAAAAACTTAAAAAGACTGCTTCCTCACTCATGCTCAGAACAGGTAACTGCATATATTAAATTCCCTGGGATTGGGTTTCTTCATTAGCAAAAGGTGGGGCACATAATGGGTGGTGGGCACACAGTGCCATATACAGATCTTGTAACATAGAAACCCACACCTGAAACCTATATGATCATATTAACCACTGACACCCCAATAAATTGAAAAATAACAAAAGCCCTAAGAAAGGGGCTTTTAATAATAACACTAAAAGCCCTGCCCCCAAAGGGTTGGATAAATGTGAACAAATATCTTTAATCTTTATTTAAGTCTGCAGTCCAGGATTTGGAATCTCCTGTTGGTGGGGATTGATAAGATAATAGATGACACAATGAGAAGCATCTAGTACAGTGGCTGATGCATGATGGGATTTTAGTAAGTTTGGTTCTCTTTGCTATTTCCCCCATGGAACATATGGGGACGCAAAGGCAAGTTGTATCATCGCAGGACCGAGGAGGGTGTGTTTGAATAAATTACCTGGGGATTTATATTGCAGATACAAAAGAAATGAAACATGTGTTTTAAGAAACATGTGTTTTAAAGGAGCTTTGTTCCTTTCTGCCAGGGAAAAAGGGTTACAGTTTCCAGGAGTGACTCTTTATCATTTGTGAGGCTTCCATAGGAAGGACAAGAGAGAGAATAAGACACATCTCACAGATCTCCAAAGGAGGCAATGACAAAGGCAGAGGGCACACCGGCCCAGGTAGAGTGACAGTCCCCGGGCATCTATTATATGCAATTACCTGTTCCCTGCTTACAAACACCGCCCGAGAGCAGCTTCATTTATTGCCACTTACTGATGTCAAAACTGTAATTTCCACGCATCCTCTTCTCTCCCTTCACGAATGACCCCTTTTGCCTGGCTGCCAACTTGCTTCTCCCTGTTGTTCCACTAATGGCGTTCTATAGAACATCTTGACAGGGATACCTGGCATGACTCACCAGCGGGTAGATTCATTGTGATTTCCAGTCTCTTCTAGCAATTTTCTCCTCGGCCTTCTGGTGACACAACCCACCAAGGTCAACAACACTTACCGCCTTGCCCTGTGCGGGAGCATGTGAAGTTCTGTTTCTTTGCCCGCTGTCGTTACTGGAATTGGCTGTGTAATCCGGATGAAGGATCACAGTTATCTGCCATAAACACGGTCCCTCTTTCCTGGGAGAGCCTACTTTGTTGATAATGTATTAACCAGGGCAACTGTAAAGTAGGTAAGATCATCCCAGCATGCTTCCCCATGGAAATGTTAACAGTGTCCTCGCACAGGTACAGGAGTGTGTGGTGGTTTCTATATGAAACATGATGGAAGTCAGTAAAACCTCCATTAGAACAGTATGAACTTGTGTATTAAGAATCCTAAGCCTGGCCGCCTTGGCTCAATGGTTGAGCATCGATCTATGAACCAGGAGGTCAGGGTTCTATTCCTGGTCAGGGCATGTGCCCAGATTGCGGGCTTGATCCCCAGTAGGGAGAGTATAGGAGGCATCCAATCAGTGATTCTCTCTCATCATTGATGTTTCTATCTCCCTCTCCCTCTCCCTTCCACTCTCTGAAGTCAATTAAGACAATTTAAAGAGAGGGGTGGGGGAGAGAGAGAGAGAAAGAGAGAGAGAGAAAGAGAGAGAGAGAGAGAGAGAGAGAGAGAGAGAGAGAGAGAGGGAGATAGAAAAAGAGAGTAAAAGGTTAGAGAGAGAGAGAGAGAGAGAGAGAGAGAGAGAGAGAAGCATTTAGGACCCACAAGGGTGTTTTTGAATAAATTGCCTGGGGATTTATATTGCGAAGAAGGAAGGTGAGCGTTTTGTAGAGAATGCTGCCACAGAGACTCTGATGGCTAACAACACTATACCTTCATTTATGATCAAGAAAGGAGGGATTATAAGGGGGTGGGGGACTCTTCCTTATTTCTCCTTGACAAATGTTGTGGTTAATGAGACTTTGGCTATTATTACTATTTTGTTTTGAAAGTAGAACATCCTTTGAAATAACTGTGGAGGCCCGGGAAAGCCTTGGTTTAAAAATAGGATTTCTGCTCTCTAGGCCATTTCTTATCTTTACTAATCTTATGAAGCACAAGCAGAAAAATGCCCGCTGCAACTCACTCTGAGGGTTGTTTGGCAAAGAAAATTAAATTATGGATGTGCGTTTCCAAACTGTTAAGTGTCCCTAAGGCTGGGTTTTTCTGGACACCCCGGTGTATAGCCTGTCATGAGGGTGTGGCGATGAGGCCCTGTCATAGCAAAGAGTTGACAGAAACCTTTGTTCAGAAGGGGGCCTTCCAAGACCACAGAGAAGTTTCTAAGGGGGTTTGAAGTTGCCCAATTACAGCCTTTCAGATGCATCAAAGGCAGGGCCTGGTCATCTCGAGGCAGGGTCTGAGGCTCTCCCGCAGGAAGGCGAGAACAAAGAGCAACTGTTTCTCTTTATGGATTATTAAGTGAGCAATGCAACCACCACATCACAGGCATGATGACCAAGCTCTGCTCGGCCCTATCTTCATTCGCTTGTTTTGTGTGTTTTTCTCAAATGAATCCAGAAAATACACAAAGCCTTTGACTTCAAGGGAGCTGAAATCAGGTCCTTTTTCTCTTTGTTGCATGTTGGCCTTTGTTCAATGGACAATCAAAGAAGCAGAGAGTGTGTGCGCGTGCGCGTGTGTGTGTTAGATTTCATCTCTGTAAATTAACTGGTAAAAATGTAAACCTTTCAAAATGTGTCTAAGGAAGCTCACTTTCATTTTGTGTATGTGATTGTAAATCCCAAGTATCTGTTTTAATAGCTTAAATTTATGGACAAACTCTCTCCAACTCCCCAACAGCAACAAAATGGGCAGCTTGTTAGCCATACCTCCAGTGTTGTAACTATCTGCTAAATTAGAAGACACACACAATTAACATACATACAGGGACTGGCTCCCTGCTAATTCTCAGCCAGATCTTACATAAAACTTGTCTCCCAAAAGGGGTATGAATCCCAGCAGGAGTGACCTAACCCTTGGCTGGCAATCTCCATGGTCTTGTCTGTTTCCCACAGAACCTCTCATCTGTTATTTGACCCAGAGCACAGATAACTATGACTTATAATCCATTTCTAAGACTCATAAGAAAAGTGAGGATGAAATAAAGAGCATTTCTTCAGCATACATTCTTGTTCTCTTACTCTATCTTCTTTTAATTCTCTTAATGAAGACATGCATATCCTCTGAACTGTAATGACAGCTCCTGAGGGTTTTATCACCCTTTTTCATCCATAATAAAACCTTAGAATCACAGAATTTCACTCACACAAGATCACATCACCAGCAGGCGGCAAAGTTGGGATTCTGACCTAATGCTATCTTCACCCACACCAGTGACAGCAACCATTTGACTGAAAATGGAAGCCACGTCTTATAGTCACAGAACAAAACATCCACACGCCAGCTCTGCCAGAATCTTTGCTTCAGAAGAGGAATGGTACCAGAGGATGAGATCTCCATACACTAAAAGCCACTAAAGAAGAGAATACTGGAAAACATACACACATCAAGTTCAAGTGCACCATCCCATTGAATGGTGCTAAAACATAAAGCTTCTTTCAGCCAATAACTTAGTAAATCACTTTGAAAAAGATTGTTGCCATTTGCTTTTTTTTTGAGTGGTCCTTATCTTGTGTTCCACTCAGCAAAACTCTATGGCATAGTACAATGAGCCAATGAACTCAGGATGAGCAGTACACTTGATTTAGGTGGCAGGAAATCAGTCTGACACTACGTGTATTTTTGCAAAACTTGTATCTTTGTTATTCACCTCATCTTTATCACGAGAATGATAACTGCTTCAAATGAGAAATGAACGTGATAATGTACAGGGTGTGGCAAAAGTAGGTTTACTGTTATGAGCCTACAAAACCCAGAGTTTATTCTTGTGTTACTCATTAATGAATGTATTATTTTTTATAGGAACAACTGCAAAGCCACTCTTGCTCCACCCACCCTATCTATTAAGTAAATTGTGCTCAATAAATTTAAGTTTTTTCATATGTGTAACTTATAAGGCCAATATGTATTCATTTTTAAGCAATATATAAAATTCTATTCTGTTTATTATCAAATAAAAATTTCCGCTTGCAGTCTAAAAAATTGTGTCTTATACACCTCATTGCCTTTTGCAATAAATATCACAGGGGACTCATTCAGTTATGACTAAATACATTCAATAACCCTAGACTTCATTCAATATGGTCACAAAAGAGGAAATCTTTGAGATAATGCCTGTATTGTTACCAAAATAATTGTCTCCATTCTACATTCATTTTCTCCCATTTACTTAGACAAATCCATGCTGGGGCCCATATCTATCCGCGTTTCCTGAAATTAAGGGTATTTGTCTCAGGTCAGATTTCCCCGAAGCAGATCCAGAAATGAGGATCATTTCGAGCAGTGGTTCTCAACCTTCCTAATGCCACGACCCTTAGTACAGTTCCTCATGTTGTGGTGACCCCCACTTTCATTGTTACAAATTGAACATAATTAAAGCACAGTGATTCATCACAAAAACAATATGTAATTATATATGTGTTTTCAGATGGTCCTAGGCGACCCCTGTGAAAGAGTCGTTCGACCCACAAGTTGAGAACCACTGATTTAGAGAAACAGGTAAAATGGTGTGGGAAGCAGGACAAGAGAACAGAACGGGGGAATCTGGACATGAAGAGGAAGCCAAAGGTAAGAAGAAGAACCAAGGGAACTATTTAGGCACAGTCCCAGCCTAGGCCCAATACCCAAGTGCACCCTGAAGTGCCCAAACTCTAGTGAATGAAGTTGGGTTTTCCTATTTCTGAGCTAGTCTGTCACCAGTTTTGAGCTGCCCTCGGAGGAGGTAGGGGGATTATAAACCTTCAGGAAATTCTAATTTCCATGCTATCAGCCAGAAGCAGCTCCAAAAGCCTAAGGCCGTCCTGGAAGAAACCGCAGATACAAAACAGGGGACACACAGATTGCAGATGGTCACACAGGATGGTCACACAAGAAGGCCCTAAGGTAGGAGTGGGATAGAACATTGCCAATCCCCACTGCCACCCCCAAAATGGACCTGAGACTGTTCTGGTACGGTGTCTCTCCTGTTTATCCATGGAAATGCACCACCAACTAGTCCAGTGATGGCGAACCTATTGAGCCCGGCGTGTCAGCATTTTGAAAAACCCTAACTTAACTCTGGTGCTGTGTCACATATAGAAATGTTTTGATATTTGCAACCATAGTAAAACAAAGACTTATATTTTTATATTGATTTTATATATTTAAATGCCATTTAACAAAGAAAAATCAACCAAAAAAATGAGTTCGCGTGTCACCTCTGACACGCGTGTCATAGGTTTGCCATCACTGATACTAGTCCTAGACAAAGTCAAGAACTCATCCTTTTAAGGAAGAGAACACCAAACCTTTAAAACAAGAGAAACTTTGGTGTAGAGTTTCAGGGAGCTTTTGAAAGTGAGAAGTACCAGAAGCATCCATCTATTTAGTCATATACATTTATACCAAGTCTTAACCAGCTCAGTCTCATGCAAAGCTGACTCAGAAACAAGCCTTGAGTAGGATATATATTTAAAGAAAGAAAAAGTAGCATAAGCATACACACAATCTTGATAACATTTGATGTAAGTAAAGAGAAGGGGCAGGTATTACAGTGTCATCACATTCAAAGAGGGTTTCATATCCTTTTCCAATCTAAGCTGCATTCCCAGAATGTTGTAACTAGCAGGTAGTAATAGAGGCACGGCATGGCATTTCTGCAAGAGGGAAATTGGAAGCCTTTACACCAGTGGTTCTCAACTTTGGCTGCACATTAGAATCACCGGGGAATCTTTTTAAAATCCTGATTTCTGGGCCTCATCCTTCAGAAATTCTGTTTCTTTGTTATGGCGTGGGGTCACCACATTAGTAACAAAGAAACAGAATTTCCGGAGGATGAGGCCCAGAAATCAGGATTTGAAAAAGATTCCCAGGTGATTCTAATGTGCAGCCAAGGTTGAGAACCACTGCTTTAAACGGTGATGACTGCCTGGCTGGTATGTCTCCATGATTGAGGGTCGACCTATGAACCAGGAAATCACGGTTCAATTCCTGGTCAGGGCCCACGCCCAGGATATAGGCTCCATCTCCAGTAGGGAGCATACAGGAGGCAGTCCATCAATGATTTCTCATCATTGATGTTTCTATCTCCCTCTCCCTTCCTCTCTGAAATCAAGAAAAATATATATTAAATAATAAAGAAGGATGATGACTGAGCCGAGTCTACAATAAGTGGAAGGTAGCTGGTAAGTAAATGCAGAAATGAAAATAGAAAGAGTATAATGGCGCAGAGGTGTGGAAAGCCAAGGTGTGTAGTTCATTAGTAGCAAATGTGAAATTAGGAGAACCAGCCGGGACTGCAGTTAAAACTAGAGAGGAACTTAGGTGCCAGGTCTGTCCGAGTTGGCCAGTCTTGCTAAAGAACTTGTTCTTTACCTTGGGTGGTACAGAGCATTGCACTTAATAACCAGGTTTTCAAGAAACTTGGGAAA
>NW_006282381.1:2981191-2987855 GCF_000327345.1 Myotis davidii
AAGAGTCTCTATAGTTAAGTTGGCCATGGAAAGACTAATGGACCAAGTTACAAATAGACACACACACACACACACACACACACACACACACAATCATTGCCCAACACATCAAGGATATTCTAGTCTTATTGAAGTTCAAATCGCTTCGATATTGATTTATTTCTCCTGGGAAAATAAGAAGCAGCTTAGTAGACATGCTGAAGAACTTGGGAAGATGCAAAATGAAGGGGTTCAGATATAACTGGGGTGTTCACAGGGATATGAGGAAGGAAAGACTGCAGAAGCAGAAGCATGAAAAGGGAAGCCGGTTTAAGATCTGATGAAAATGGTGCCCTTGCTGGACACAGGAAGTGTTGATAGGTGACCAGGTACAGTACGTGGGACATCGTGCATCCTGATGAGAAACAGTTATCACTTTCCTGAAGGAGGATATGTTTCAGAGTAGAAAAGAAGAGATATGCAGCAATGTAAACAGAAATAACCTCCGTCCATGTTGAACCTCAGAGGGAAGGTGGGGGCAGGGGGGAGGGTGGATGGGTAAGAAGAAATCCACCAAAGAGCTTGTATGCATATGCGCATAACCCAGGGACTCAGACAATGGTGTGGTGAAGGCCTGGGGAGGGGTGGGCTGGAGGGGATCAAGGGGAGGAAGGGGGCGGAGAAGAGGAATATACATAATACTTTCAACAAAAACGATTTTTTAGCCCTGGCCGGTTTGGCTTGGTGGATAAAGCATTGGCCTGCAGAATGAGGGGTCCCAGGTTCGATTCCAGTCAAGGGTATATACCTTGGTTGCCGGCACATCCCTGGTAGGGGGTGTGCAGGAAGCAGCTGATCGATGTTTCTAACTCTCTATACTCTCCCTTCCTCTCTGTAAAAAATCTATAAAATATATTTTAAAAATCCTTAAAAAAAGATTGTTTTTTAAAAAAGAAAGAACCTCAGTCTTGCACATTCTTCCATGTTTAGATTTGAATTACAGTAAGTCCCCACTCACCAACCCAAGCGATCTAGAGAATGGGTGGTCTGGTAATGGACTGGAGGACAAAATCTAGTTAATACACCCTTAAAATAGCCCAGATGAGAAATAATCAGGTCTGAACTTAAAGAGGTGTGGGCAGGGATGAAGAAGAGGCAGAAGATCTTGCTCATGTTGGAGAAAAGTTCTCTGTATTTGGGGATTGATTGAATATGGGGCTATTGAAAGAGAACATGAGGGAGAGGCTCAAATTTCCACCTGGAGTGCCTGTGTGATACTCTTCATCAAGAGTAACAAGGGCAGCATCCTCTAAATTTTTAGGTTATACTAGGATTTATGGTACAGTTTGGTCCTATCTAGTTTGTGTAAGGCTAAGGGACCAGTATATCTTATCTTAATCCAGCCACTGTCCCTCCCTCTGAGGACACGCCCCCCCTTCGCCTTACCCCCCGCCCCAGGGAGAGATTCATGACTCATATCCAATTAGAAACCTGGTAGGATCTTCCTAATATTTCTGAGAAACTGCTTACTGCACAACTGGGGCGAATGAGGATGAGGATATAGTTTAACTTGAGGCAGAAGATGCATTGCCATTTCCCTGAACTGAAAGCCAGAGTTAACCTCGATTTTCTGCAGAGCTTATGGTGACTGCATATTCAGTGCACAGGACGGAGGAAGGAAGAAGTGTGTTAGAGATTTGATGGCAGGGTCTGGTCTGATCTACAGGCTAAGAGAGAGCCCCAGGCAAAACCAGGTTGAGTAAACTTAAAGAACAAAACAAACAACAAAAACTTATCAAAAATTGTAAATAAAAATAAAAGCAGAGAGAATAATTTCATCACCTCAAGTGCAATTATCAAAATAAGACCACTGATGTTTGATCAATGCACAGAGCCCTAAAGAATTCTAAGATCCAGGACATCTTATCTATGTGTCTATAAACTCTTCAGTATATAGCTAAGAGATAACACCCTACCCCTTAATAAGATTTCCATCTCTTGGAATTGGGACCCAAACAGATTAGCTTGTGTTTTTGTTTGTTTGTTTTTAAGGCCAGGACCTGGGGGTAATTTCTCCTTCTCTCACCTACAGGCACACAGATCAAGAACACATTATACATGATGTGTTTCAGCTTCACCTGAAAGAATGTTAAATCAGTATGCAAGTCTCACATTCAAATTGTAATGATGGGGGCAGGAGGGAACACAGATACATAGAAATTTTTTTGAGAACAATATTTTTCAGAAGTGAAAAATTAACCACAGTATATTGCCTTAAAATTCAAAACAAAATAAAACAAATTTTCAGTTCTCAAGTCTGTTAGATTTTCTTCAGTCCAATATCAATGTAGGATATTGCCTTTCTCAAGGCTAGAAAATTAAAGTGGGTGAGGAGGAGGGGCCAGTGGGGAGACTAGCAGTAAAGAAGTAAGACTCAAGAATGACTATCAGCCGAAGCCAGTTTGGCTCAGTGGATAGAGCGTCGACCTGTGTACTGAAACGTCCCAGGTTCGATTCCAGTCAAGGGCATGTACCTGGGTTGTGGGCATTTCCCCAGTGGGGGATGTGCAGGAGTCAACAGATAGATGTTTCTCTCTCATCGATGTTTCTAACTCTCTCTCTCCCTTCCTCTCTGTAAAAAATCAATAAAATACATTTTTTTAAAAAAGAATGACTATCAGGCATTTAGCTCTGATGTTATTGATGACAGAGCAGATTCAGACAGAGGGCAACCCCACGCCACACTGAACAATGTAATTTTTCTGCATACCTATGATATGTCTATTTAGGAACAATTGAAACAGTTCTGAGAAATCATAGACATTATGTTGGCAATTCTCATAATCATTCTAGGAAACACATTAACATTTTCTGCAGAATTGTAGAACGTTATAGTGGGGTTTTTTTCATATCTGAAAATACATCATTCATGACCAATTTAATAGTGACCGAGTGAATAGCTGCTGCCTTATTACTGAGTTGAAATGTTCAACTTTCTATAGAGGGGCTGGTTGTACTATGTGCAGTGCGTCTCTGAAGGACTTTAATGACAAGGAGAGGCAAATCCATTCTCCTTGATGTCAGCGAAGAGAAGCTGAACCTTCTTACATAGGACCACATGGTTGAGAACTTTGTACATGTGCCACCTCACTAATCCCACTCATCCCTAGGAGGTAGATTTTTAAAAATACATATAATTGTATTGAAATTTTACAGAAGACGGGAGAGGGATAGAGAGATAGAAACATCAACGATAAGAGAGAACCATCCATCGGCTGCCTTCTGCACGCCCCCTACTGGAGATGGAGCCCACAACCTGGGCATGTGCCCTGATCAGGAATCAACTGGGGACCTAGGTTCACGGGGTGATGCTCAACCACTGGGCCACACCCGCCAGGTGGATTTTTACTATATAATTGCAGAGGTGAAAACACTGGCCAAAGTGTATCATACCATATCCCATAGTGAATCCTGGCCTCACGTCTCAGCTGAACTTACTCTCTTGCTCTAAATTTGGCGTTGCCTTTTGTATATCAGCATCATCTGTTATTCTTTCTAGGGGGATGATCTCTCTCTGCCTTAATAAAGCCTACTCCCCGTTCCGGTATGGATTAGCTTTCATATTATTTCTTTTGAGAATGCTTCCTGGCTTCCCTGCCCCAGTCTCTTAGGCACACACTTTCATATTCTTAGTAACTGTATTTATAAATGTTCATATGAAACCGTATAACTCTTATAATCCTCTTCTAATTAACCAAAATATTGGTTTAACCGACACTGTACATTTCCTGGGTGAAAACAGAGACGCACAGCCCATAGGCGTCTCTGTGATGCCGTGACACTCAGATGCCACTGTTTGTTTATTCCGATGTGTGTTTCCAACCCCGTTTATTCCATTTGTGCTTTCCATTACCATTATTTCTTGTGTTTATGTAATGTTTATTTAGAGCACGGAAAGAAAGAATCGCTGCATTTGTGGAAAAAAACAGAATATTTTATAAAGACAATAAAGGGCGTTGGAAAAGAAAGCATTCCTACTTAGGTGAGTGAGAAGCGATGTGAAAGAGTGGGAGGAATTTCAAATGGCTGCTCTCTACTTATTTCACAAGAGTAACTTCTCATCTCCCTTTGATGAAATTGAAATCGGAAATTGGACAGGATGCATTATGTGTGAGACTCATGCGATGAAGGCAAGCTTAAATTCTAGGTAATAAGCACACGTTCCAAGAAATATATTCCCCTTTCCATTGGAAGACTGATGAGGCTAAATTTCTATGTTTAAATTAAAATTTCTGGTTAAGTTTGAATACTCATTTTGGTTCCCAGTTTAACCATAGCATCGAGGTTCAACAGATGGAACAGTGGGATGATTCAGCTCACACGAGTTTCATGAGGGAACATTTGCAGAGGTAGAAGCCAGTTTAAGGAAACAAAACAATGGATGGTGAAACAGCTCACTTCTCGCAGCTGGATGGAATTCCCACCCTCAGACCTACAGAGGGAAAGGATGAAGGATGTCACTAGAGCCAGGCACAATCTGGAACCTTGAAGAAGAATTTGCTTCAGAGGAGCTGTGCTTGTAAATTCAGTCCTTGGCAGAACAGCCAGGGAAGACAAGGGATGAGAAAGAAGTAGCCCGTCTTCTCTTCCCCCTGGCTCTCCAATCTCCGGCTGGTGCATTCCATTGCCCCACACTCAGCTGGTATCCAAAGGAGCCTGGATACTGCACCCCAAGAGTCATCACCTCCTACCCTCACCCCAGGGCTCACAGCAAGCCAGAAAATGGATAGAAATGGTTGTGGATGGTAGAATAATCAACCCACTGACTAAGTACCAGTTCCTATCATGATGAGCAAGCACGTTTCCCCCTGACTCACCTACCATGTACCTTCCCTATTATCTTGTAAGTTCTGTAGAAGGAACAGCATGCCCATTTTGTTATGTGTGATGACCATTAGAAAATTCCTGCATAGTGTAGACAATGTTAGTTACCATACTGGATGATTTAGAGGAAAGAAGTTCAAGGTTAAGACTGAGTTGACTTTCCTGTTTGGACAAGAAAAAGACCTCTTTTTCCCTGCTGTAACCTTTCATAAGTTCTGTGACGCACCTGGTAATTAAACCCCAAGATTGTTACCTCCTCTGATTTAAACAGCCCCTCAGTTCAAACTGTAAGACCTAGCCAGTTTGGCTCAGTGGATAGAGCATCGGCCTGTGGATGGAAGGATCCGATCAAGGGCTTATACCTCAGTTGCAGGCTCCTCCCTGCAGGGCCTGTGCAGGAGGCAACCGATCAATGTGTTTCTCTCATATCGAGGTTTCTCTCTGTCTTTCCCTGTCTCTTCCACTCTTTCTAAAATAAATAAATAAATAAATAAATAAATAAATAAAATAAATTTTTTAAAAAGGAAAAATATCCTCAGGTGAGGATTAAAATAAACAAACAAACTGCAAGAGGATAAGCTACTCTCAAGGCCACATTCTTGCACCCCACTCCTCCCTGGTGTTTTTACAACTCAGGATAATTTGCACCAAGGACACTCAGTTAGTAGAATTGCTCCCTTCCCCAACCCCCTCCCTTCAAACAAGCCTCTTTTGAACTCATAGCCTTTGCTCTAAGCATGTCTGACAGGCTTGGAGAAAATACTGATAAGACACTTCTCTAGGACATCTGCCTGGACTGTCTCCTGAAAAACAAACTCCACTTCAACCCCAACCCCGCTCCTTTCCTTGTCACCTAGCAACAGCAGCCATTCCTCTTTAAAGGGGAAGCCTCCTTTCGTTTCTTGCCCTGTATTGATTAGCAATATACCGGCCCCTTTCATTTTGTGGAAAGTAAAATAAACTCCCTCTCTTTGCATCTATCTCTTCCCTCCGTTGTGAATTCTTTCACGGCCTCCGTCACTACCAAAGTCTAACATTTCCCTTTTCATTATTGTCTATGTGGTCTCTCTCAATTTATTTGATTTTCGCCCCTCTGTGATAGCACTTTGCCCGTTCACATACCTATAACTTTAAGCATTAAGGCCTAGAAGAGGTATTTTTTGTGTTGTTTTTTTTTATTCTCCCCTGAGGATATTTTTCCCATTGATTTTTAGAGAGAGTGAGAAGGAGGGAGGGAGGATGGGGGAGGAAAGAGAGAAACTTTGAAGTGAGAGAGACACATCAACTGGTTGCCAACCATATGTGCCCCAATTGGGGCTGGGGATGGAACCTGCAACCCAGGTACATACCTTTGATTAGAAATCTAACCTTCGACCTTTTTGTCCTCAGGCTGATGCTCTAACCATTGAGAAACCCGCCAGGGCTAGCAGAGTATTTTCATGCCATAAATTAGGTAGAAAGATAACACACCTGATAAACATGTTGAAAAAAAACAATAGAACCAGTTGGGAGACAGATTTTAGTAGACATAGACTGTTAGACCTTAACATTACACTCAAGTGTTATTTCCACAAAATTAAATAAGTCAAACTAGTCATGGCTTCATTGAAAACAAACCTATTGTTTTTAAGTGAAGTTTCTGAAACCCCAAAAGAGGAATTAAATTGCTTATGAGGCCCTAGCCAGTTCGGCTCACTGGATAGAGCGTCAGCTTGTGGACTGAAGGGTCCCAGGTTCGATTCCAGTCAAGGGCACATGCCCAGGTTGTGGGCTCAATCCCCAGGAGGAGATGTGCAGGCAA
>NW_006282381.1:2988576-2993853 GCF_000327345.1 Myotis davidii
GCCCCCCACTCCTCCCTGGTGTTTTTACAACTCAGGATAATTTGCACCAAGGACACTCAGTTAGTAGAATTGCTCCCTTCCCCAACCCCCTCCCTTCAAACAAGCCTCTTTTGAACTCATAGCCTTTGCTCTAAGCATGTCTGACAGGCTTGGAGAAAATACTGATAAGACACTTCTCTAGGACATCTGCCTGGACTGTCTCCTGAAAAACAAACTCCACTTCAACCCCAACCCCGCTCCTTTCCTTGTCACCTAGCAACAGCAGCCATTCCTCTTTAAAGGGGAAGCCTCCTTTCGTTTCTTGCCCTGTATTGATTAGCAATATACCGGCCCCTTTCATTTTGTGGAAAGTAAAATAAACTCCCTCTCTTTGCATCTGTCTCTTCCCTCCGTTGTGAATTCTTTCACGGCCTCCGTCACTACCAAAGTCTAACATTTCCCTTTTCATTATTATTGTTTTAATGAAAGGCCAGTGTATGAGTTGGTGACAGGCCCTGGCTTAAGAGATTGAAGTTTGCCCATGGATTTAGTTTCTGCAAACAGTGAAAGAGGGATCTGCTAGAATTGGTTTTGGTTGCTAGCAGCAAGTGCTGGATTTGAACCAGTTACCCAGATGGAAGAAGAACCATAGCCAGGGAGCTCAGCTGCATAGTCCCTTTAGGAGGGAAGCTAACTTAATTAGTTCTCAGAACAATACTACATTTTTTATTGTTCATCCTTTTTTTTTCCCTCTTCTACAACCTTATGCTAATTTTTTTCCTCCACACTCACAAAACAGCTTCACAAAGTAAATTATATACTCTCACTGTGCGGTTGATTTATAGTGCTTTTCTAGAAGAAAACAACTCATGTAAAACTCTGAGAATTAGATATGTCTATGTGGTCTCTCTCAATTTATTTGATTTTCTCCCCTCTGTAATAGCACTTTGCCCGTTCACATACATATCACTTTAAGCATTAAGGCCTAGAAGAGGTATTTTTTGTGTTGTTTTTTTTTATTCTCCCCTGAGGATATTTTTCCCATTGATTTTTAGAGAGAGTGAGAAGGAGGGAGGGAGGATGGGGGAGGAAAGAGAGAAACTTTGAAGTGAGAGAGACACATCAACTGGTTGCCAACCATATGTGCCCCAATTGGGGCTGGGGATGGAACCTGCAACCCAGGTACATACCTTTGATTAGAAATCTAACCTTCGACCTTTTTGTCCTCAGGCTGATGCTCTAACCATTGAGAAACCCGCCAGGGCTAGCAGAGTATTTTCATGCCATAAATTAGGTAGAAAGATAACACACCTGATAAACATGTTGAAAAAAAACAATAGAACCAGTTGGGAGACAGATTTTAGTAGACATAGACTGTTAGACCTTAACATTACACTCAAGTGTTATTTCCACAAAATTAAATAAGTCAAACTAGTCATGGCTTCATTGAAAACAAACCTATTGTTTTTAAGTGAAGTTTCTGAAACCCCAAAAGAGGAATTAAATTGCTTATGAGGCCCTAGCCAGTTCGGCTCACTGGATAGAGCGTCAGCTTGTGGACTGAAGGGTCCCAGGTTCGATTCCAGTCAAGGGCACATGCCCAGGTTGTGGGCTCAATCCCCAGGAGGAGATGTGCAGGAAACAGCCCATCAATGATTCTCCCTCATCATTGCTGTTTCTATCTCTCCCTCTCCCTTCCTCTCTGAAATCAATAAAAATATATTTTTTAAAAATTGCCTATGAGAACACAGAACCCCATGTAGAAAATTCATTCTCTCTCTGGCTTAGTCAATGGGCAGGATTTCCAAATGTATTCTTTCTATTTGGCCCCTTACATTTCCAGATCCAACTCTCAGGACACTAACCAAGGTACTGGGGTAGGATTTCATTTGGCAACCTGTTATCAGTCACATGAAAATTTGAAAGCAGTTCGTTCCAGCCCCAAATGATTGTAAGCACGCCTTTATATATCCTCTTTCACTTCACGTCTCCTATTTGAGTACCATTTATAATCTCCACAGGAGACTGGGTTTCTAAAAAGCAGGGGTTGTGTTGTAACATTTCATCTCAACAGCAAGCGAAGTACTTAGCACCAGGTGTCAAACGCATAGCATTTTATGGGGGAAAAACACACAACACAACAAACAAACAAACATATATTCTGGTTCCTTATCCAAGGCTCTTTCACTATTTCACTGACTTGTTTTTTTGTTTTGTTTTGATTTTTTTAGAGTAGAAGGGGGAGAGAGAGACAAAGAGAGAAACATCAATATGAGAGAGACATGTTGCCTCCCACATGAGTCCCAAGCAGAGCTGGGGATCAAGCCTGCAACCCAGGTATGTGCCCTTGACCAGAATCGAACCCGGGACCCTGCAGTCCACAGGCTGATGCTCTATCCACTGAACCAAACCAGCTAGGGCCTGACTTGGTTTTATTTTATGCATCTTTCTACCAATTAAATGATGTTTCACATCACATACTTGAAGGGAAATACCTAAAACCGATACGAAGTCATTGTGTTCCTATCACTTAGTCTGTGCATTATTAAATGAGGAAAACATTCAATCAGTCAACACATGGAAACTAAAACCTCAGTCACATCGCACTCAAGGGTTAGTTCCACAAAATTAAATAAGTCAAACTAGTCATGATTTCTTTACAATTCCAAAGATTAGCTAGGGGAGTTCTGACTCCCTTTGTTCCCCCACATTACATTCAGAGCCAAAGAAACAAGTGTTTACAGATTGTTCTTTTGTGTTTCCTACTTATCTAAACATCCCCCCTCCCCCCCTCCCTCCCCCCCCCACACACACTGATGGGAGTTTGAGAAAAGGAATTATAGGAAACCAACTTATTCTGACAATTGAGCAGGCAGCTGAGCAGGGCCTCATTAGCTTGGAAGGGAAGACCTTTGAATGCAGTAAGGGAAGAGAAGGCTGTTGCTATCACTGGTAACAGCCCGGAGTAGTGGGTCATACTGCAGAGAAAACTCAAGCAGACACCTTCATCCTAGGACGGGTGGGGCATGGGTGTGGGAGGTCAAGGGCAGTGCTAAACCTCAACAGGAAGTACCCAAATCCAGAGAGGCAATATTTGTTATGGGGGAACAGGTGGAGGTGAGTGGGGGCTGGGGAAAATCATTAGAGACCAAACTTCTCTATCTGAAGCTGTAAAAGAATCAAGGTTCTCACCTGTGGCATTAGGTTCTAGATAAATAACCTCTGAGAAGAGTTCACAATTTTCTTAAATTGTAACTGCTTACAAAACCACTCGGGACAGCGTGGATGGACCTAGCCCAGTGATGGCGAACCTTTTGGGCTCGGCGTGTCAGCATTTTGAAAAACCCTAACTTAACTCTGGCGCCGTGGCACATGTAGCAATTTTTTGATCTTTGCAACCATAGTAAAACAAAGATTTATATTTTTGATATTGATTTTATATATTTAAATGCCATTTAACAAAGAAAAATCAACCAAAAAAATGAGTTCGTGTGTCACCTCTGACACGTGTGTCATAGGTTCGCCATCACTGACCTAGAGGGTATTAATGCTAAGTGAAATAAGCCAGTCAGAGAAAGACAAATACCATATGATTTCACTTATCTGTGGAGTCTAAAGAACAAAATAAGTAAACAAACAAAACAGAAACAGACGCACAGATACAGAGAACAGACTGATGATTGCCAAAGGGGAGAGGCTTTGGGGGACTGGATGAAAGAGATGAAGGGATTGAGAAGTACAGATTGGTAGTTACAGAATAGTCGTGGGACATAAAGTGCAGCAGAGGAAATATGGTCAATAATACTGTGATAACTATGTATGGTGCCATCTGGAAACATCACAGAGAACACTTCAAAATTTTTATTGATTGATTTTAGAGAGAAAGAAAGAGGTGGGGGAGAGATTTGATGTTCCACTTATTTATGCATTCATTGGTTGACTCATGTATGTGACCAGGCTCTTGTATTTGCCTTGTCATATAAAGGTGATGCTCTATCCAAGTGAGCTATCTGGCTAGGGCAGGGAGAGCACTTTAAAGAATATGATTGACTAACCAATGCATTGAGGGATAATTGATTTTTTTAAGGCAGAGAGAGAGAGAGAGAGAGAGAGAGAGGGAGAGAGAGAGAAACAGAAACATCAACGTGAGAGAGACACATAGATTAGATGCCTCCCGAATGCAGCCTCACCTGGCCAGGGATTGAGTCTGCACCTGAGTGAGGTCCGTACCCTTGACCGTGCCCTTGACCAGGAATTGAACTGTCGACCCTTTGGTCAAGGGCCAACGCTCTAACCATTGAGCAAAACAGCCAGGGCGATTTTCACTTTTCTTTTTCATTCTTTCGAGATGGTATGAAAGAAGAGGGCAGAGTAGCATGGCGATTGAAAACATACCTGGTTAGTATTAGCAAGAAAATGAAAGATGCAGGGGCAATAGGAACCTTCCAATCACAGGTTACAGCAATTTTGGTGTAATTATATTATCAGGATTATTTTTAGAGAACTGAGTGGGAGGTTCTGGCCCCTATACACATGCTAATGCATTTTATTTCCCATATTATCTCCTTTTAGTAAACATGTAGGGGACATAAACAACTTGAAAACTAAAAAGTTTGAGGGTTGTTCTATTGCAAAAGAAAATCATTTTATCAATAATTGGTTTATTTTGTGCTAAGATCATTAATTATAAGATATGCTCCCAGTCATGGAAGGTCCATGGGCTCACTGAGCAACTTCAACATGTCCAGGGAGCTTTTGTTTGTAGTCTTGTGCCCAGGCCTGCTCGAAGCTCTGTGAGTGAAGCACTTTGAGATCCTACAGTAGGAAACTCCGAGCAAACAGAAATCTCATTAGTGAAAGCTCTGTGCTTTGTCAGGATTTGGAAAATGTCAAGGTATTTTTTTTTCTTCATCATAATGCTGATGTGTTCTTAATTGAGGTCGGGTATGAGAGAAAGACAGTTCTCAGAGATTGCTATTGAACACACTGCTCAGGTATCCGGCCTTCTGTTCTATGGTCTGAAAGGATGGAGGCACCTTCGTGATTAATGGGATGAGGGAAGGAGAATGTATCTTTTTTGATATAGTTTTATTGATTTCAGAGAGGAACGGAAAGGGAGAGATAGAAACATCAATGATGAGAGAGAATCACGCTGTCTCTGCACGCCCCTACCGGGGATCGAGCCTGCACCCTGGGTATGTGCCCTTGTGCCTGGGACCCTTCAGTCCACAGACTGAGCTCTATCTACTGAGCCAAACCGGCTAGGCCAGATTTCATTTTTTTTTTTTCATGGCAGCA
>NW_006282381.1:2994063-2997644 GCF_000327345.1 Myotis davidii
CATCATAGCGTCCGGTTGTTCCTCTGTTCGGTCGATTTGCATATTAGCCTTTTCTTGTATAGGATTGATTTCAGAGAGGAAGAGAGAGGGAGAGATAGAGACATGATGAGAGAGAATCACGGATCGGCTTGTCTCTGCACGCCCCCTACCGGGGATCGAGCCTGCACCCTGGGTATGTGCCTTGACCGGGAATCTAACCTTGACCTCTTGGTTCATAGGTCAATGCTCAATCATTGAGCAACACCAGCTGAGCAGAATGTATAATAGAATCCAAGGCAAATATTTGCCAAATGCAAAAATAAGGGACTAATCACCCCTTCCCCAACTACCACATGGTTGACGTGAAGATTGGGTGATTTGATCAAGGAAATGGAGATAATTACGATTCTAGGGGCTTCAAGATATATGAAAAGTTCTCATTTCTTCAAGAAATATCTGCGACACTTTCAAGCAAAAGTACAGTAAGCACTCAATTTTGCCTGGTATATTGTAAGTTCGAGATAAATGGTAGCTGTATACGTGACCTCTTGGTTCATAGGTGGATGCTCAACCACTGAGCCACACAGGCTGGCTCTGCAGCTGTTTCAAGGCCAGCCTGTCCGTGTTCCCACCTGCTAAGCCCCGCCCCAGCCGTGTGGTAAATGCACCCATTTCCTAGATCTAGTCAGCATAAATTTAAAATTATAGGAATACATGGAAAACCTGTCTGTGAATTTAAACTTTCCGTACATACTTCATTTTAATTGCACAAATGTGTCTACATAAGTAAACACAGGTAAACTAATTTGTCAATTTTTTAACATACACCTTTGGAAAACTTACTTTATTATAGAGGACTTGCAGCTTTAAGGGACACTCCCCCTCACCCACCCAAGTTAATTACTTATATTGAGGTTTCTAATGAGGTCCCTTTGAGTAACAGAGAGGGAGGGAGAGAGGGAGAGAAAAAAGAGACTGAGAGATATTTAGCGAGTAAGTCTTCCTGTGAACCTGCGAAGGTATTTTGCAAGTCCTAAATTAGTAATAATTTCTATTAGACATTAATTTCCCTTTAACCAGTCCTAGGCACCTAGAAGAATTTTAGTGTCTCACTCCCCTGTGTTTCACTGAGATGCCTGTGAATTCATTTTGCCTTATTATGGATAATATGTATGCCAGAGGGAGTTTATTTGCTTACTGTGGCTGGTCTCCCTTTCAAAATTATGAAGCCTTTCTGATTTTATGGGCCATGAAATATCATTTCCACAGCCTCTCCTGCCTCTCTCAGCCTCACACTTCTGGTCCATATTCTCTTGTGGATATGAGAGAGTATATTTCTAAGCCATGAGTTTACCTTCTCTTAGACTTTTGAGAACATTTTTAAAAATATGCATTTCCTAAGCCTTTATTGCATAAAGCTTTCCTCCCTATTGTCCACAGCTACCATTTATCGAGAACTTACAATATACCAGGCAGCATGCTGAAAGTTTACCAAGCTATCTCTTTTTTGAAATATGTTTATCGTTTTCAGAAAGGAAGAGAGGAAGGGAGAGGGAGAGAGAGATAGAAACATCAATAATGAGAGAGAATCACTGATTGGCTGCCTCCTGCACATCCCACACTGGGGATCAAGCTCACTGGGGATCATGTGCCCCAACCAGGAATCAAACCCTGACCTCCTGGTTCATAGGTCGACGCTCAACCTGGGGTTGCCTAAGACCATCGGAAAACACATATAATTACATATGTTTTTGTGATTAATCACTATGCTTTAATTATGTTCAATTTGTAACAATGAAACTGGGGGTCACCACAATATGAGGGACTGTATTAAAGGGTCGAGGCATTAGGAAGGTTGAGAACCCTGCTCTAGAGTTTTAAAGCCAAATTTCTCAGCTTATATAGATATATGGTAACTGGAACTTAAGCTCACAGAATTTCCTAAAAGCATTAGCAAAGTAAAATTTTACATAAATGTATCTGTGTCTGCAGAAGAATAATCGGTACCAAAAAGTTTCCCTGTAGCCTCGTGTCCACATACCCACCCATTCATTCTCTTTCTAATTCATGTAAAAATGCACTGTTACTGTTAATGGACGTAATTGCGTACTGTAGATAACTGTCAACTCTTATCATTAAACTAATGAAATGGGAAACATCCCTGAAGGCACCAGGAACTCTGTAAGCAGCTCCAACATCAGGTTACAGTATTTTACCAGTGACCAGAGACCGCAGTAATGCTTGTCGTATATTTGAGAACAGGTTTTACATAACAGGTGATTTTTTAAAAGATTAAGAGTATTGAAACAGAGCGTCTATCATGAAGAGATTTACTCAAAATGTTCAGGGAAAATAAAGGCAAGATAGGGAGCTAAGGTCAAGAGTCTGGGGGGAGGAGGGGATGGAGGCTGCAAGCAGATTTCTTCCTTAAATAAACGGACATCAGAGTTTTCTTTAAAACGATGTTAAGTCCCAACTGGCTGTAATAGCAACTTTCCCTGCTGGAGTATAGACATGCCTTTGTTTCTGACTAGCATGCCGGGGCTTATGTCCCTCTCATCTCCTTTCTTCCAGGTTTCTCCTTTAGACTTTGGCTCAGCTGACACCCTCACTCAGGTCTCTGAATGCCACCTCCTCAGAGAAGCCTCCCCTGGTTGCTCGATCTGAACTCAGCTGTTTCGTCCCTCTGGCTCCATTGAACCTGCCCGCCCCCCTTTTGTTTTTCTTTAAGATGTGTCCTTTATCACTGTGTTTGTTTTTGTTTATGTATTGTCTGTGTAGGGGAGGAAACATCATTTCCCCTTGTCTAGGTTTGTCCACAAAAGAAACATCCCAACCTGTAGAGAATTTTTATGAGTTAATTTGAGCCAAACTGATGACATATTCCAGGGGGCAAGATCCCAAAGGCTCCAGAGAATAACGGTTTTGAAGCTTCTTTTATGCATTTGAAATTAAGGAGGGAACAGAAGGAAGATTATTTCTTATAAACATTCTCCACAGGTTGGGATGTTTCTTTTTTAAATATACTTTATTGATTTTTTTCAGAGAGGAAATGAAAGGGACAGAGTTAGAAACATCGATGAGAGAAACATCGATCAGCTGCCTCTTGCATACCCCGTACTGGGTATGTGCCCACAACCAAAGTACATGCCCTTGTCCGGAATCAAACCTGGGACCCTTGAGTCTGCAGGTCGACACTCTATCCACTGAGCCAAACCGGTTAGGGCGGGATGTTTCTTATGTTGACGGTTTAATAACATGTGTACCTCCACACACGGGACACACCCAGGAAAATTGAGTAACACCCCCAAATGGCCCAAGCCATCATTTAAGTGTCATTTTCAGCTGAAGACAAAAGGAGGGTATGGGGGAGAGGGGAGTAATGAGGTTACCAGGGAACACACAGGAAACAGGATCTGGTTATTATGCACATTTCATCCATGCCTTCTCCACTGATAAGAGTTTCTAGACATTTAGTCAATTTCTTTTCTTGGTACCAAGAGGAAGGCAACCTTGGAGATCCCCTAATAAATGCAAATGTCTGTTCCAAATGGTACCTTGTATTCAGTTTTTAGAGCCTTTTTGGCTTCTGCTACAGCCTC
>NW_006282381.1:2997673-3003002 GCF_000327345.1 Myotis davidii
GAAAAAATCACTTTTTCCTTCCAAGTACATTCCATACCTTATACCACGCAATTTCTTTCCAATTGAATCTGAAATTTTAACTCTTAGAGACCTCAATTTCCAATAATAACCAAGAAAGCAAACAACCAGCATTTCTTAGGTTGACTTTTATGAACACACTTTAAACACTCACTTTCAAGAAACACACCTTCAACAAAGCACAAGGCATCAACAGCTCCAGATCTGTTTTCTAGCTCTTTTGGTAGTATAAAGCCCAACGCAGGTAAACTTAACACTTGTCTAGCCATCAATGTTTAACAGCTGAAGTGAGTTAACTTGATCTGCTCACATGGCTAAGATTTTGTTTTTCCTTGCAAGAAGGGTTACCTCCAGAAGCTTGCATTTTAAAAGATGGCCCATGTGAGAGTTATTGGCATTTCAAAGATCCTAGGCCAGTGATGGTGAACCTATGGCACGCGTGTCAGAGGTGACATGCGAACTCATTTTTTTGGTTGATTTTTCTTTGTTAAATGGCATTTAAATATATAAAATCAATATCAAAAATATAAATCTTTGTTTTACCATGGTTGCAAATATCAAAAATTTCTGTATGTGACACGGCACCAGAGTTAAGTTAGGGTTTTTCAAAATGCTGACACGCCGAGCTCAAAAGGTTCGCCATCACTGGCCTAGGACTTTGGTTTCATAAACCAACTCTCTGTAAGCATCTTGAAGCTTTGTGGAAGGTAAAGTGGGCTGTGATGTTCTGACAGTACAGAGTTTATCTGTCCAACAAGGACAGCCATTTTGAATGCCTCAAGGGATTGACAAATGTTGGCAAAGAACTAACAAATTCATTCATTTGGGGGATGTTTCTTTCCATCTGGGTATATTTTTCTTTCAGGCTCCATAGCAATTACAGGAGATCTAGTTTACAGGTAGCACATAGCTGAGGGTCATTTCTGAGAGTCCTAACGGCTACATGTATGGAAAAGACACGTTGATCTAAGACAGTGGTTCTCAACCTTCTGGCCCTTTAAATACAGTTCCTCATGTTGTGACCCCCAACCATAAAATTATTTTCGTTGCTACTTCATAGCTGTAATGTTGCTACTGTTATGAATCGTAATGTAAATATCTGATATGCAGGATGGTCTTAGGTGAGCCCTGTGAAAGGGTCGCTCGACCCCCAAAGGGGTCGTGACCCACAGGTTGAGAACCACTGATCTAAGGCCTCATCCTCCACCCACGTCCCTGGGGAACAGCGACACAGGTCTAACTTCAGAGTAGCATTAAACTTAATGGTGCCATTAACGGGCCAACCCTCTCCACTGTCCACTTTCTAGTGTGACCAGGCTGTGTTGCAAAAGAGGCTTGAGGGACTAGGCCAGGGGTGGGCAAACTTTTTGAGTCGAGGGCCACAATGGGTTCTTAAACTGGACCGGAGGGCCAGAACAAAAGCATGGATGGAGTGTTTGTGTGAACTAATATAAATTCAAAGTAAACATCATTACATAAAAGGGTACAGTCTTTTTTTTCAATAGTTTTATTCATTTCAAATGGGCTGAATCCGGCCCGCAGGCCGTAGTTTGCTCACGGCTGGACTAGGCTCAAATTTTTCCCAAAGGGTATCTCCAGGCACTGTGAACTTGTGCCCCATCTACGGACACAGATAAATTCCCAGCTGAGAATTTATGGAGGCGTCCCTGCTAATCTCTAGGCTGTCCTGGGCCCTCCTTATGTGGACTGAGTACCACAGTAGGGAAATACCCGGGTGTGGAGTGCACACCCTGTGTTCCGAGGGCAGACTTACCTGTGGTCACGCGGTGGCTGGGCTCTGGAACCAGGGACTCCCTCTGCTCAGACAGGCAGGCTCCACGTTACAAAACCAATCCCAAACCAGGTGTTCCTGCTTGTCTGCCTCGGGACTTAGCCAGCCTTGCCAGAGGTCCCGTATCAGGCCTAGAAAACTCTAGGAACAAGGGGTCCCTAGAAAACTCGTCCACATCTCAGCTTTAGTCGTTGGGCTAGTGACCTGTTGCCCTGCGATTCACATGTCCCAAACCCTTTGTCCTCTAGGAGGCCTCGGAGAGTGGGCAGCCGCCCCTTGAAGGGAAGGGAGAGTCCTGGCTAAGTTATCCCCGAGGCTCTCATAGAAGTTGGTTTAGGCACCAGAGAGAAGATTCCTGGTGACTATGCGTGTTAGCGGGGCGGCACGAAACACACAGCACCCTGGTCCGGAGGGCAAGGCCTGGCCTTGTCTAGAGGCTGGAAGCTGCCAGGTGTCCCTTCTTTTCCAAGATGAGTTTAGGCTCACCTGCACCCAGCAAGAGGTTCAACTCATAAGCCTTTGCAATAAAAAAGCCATCCTCTTATTTTTGTCCTTAGTTATCTTGACACTTATCTATACAGTCTAGATCAGTGGTCGGCAAAGTCATTAGTCAACGGAGCCAAATATCAACAGTACGACGATTGAAATTTCTTTTGAGAGCCAAATGTTTTAAACTGAAACTATATAGGTAGGTACACTGTTATTAACTTAATTAGGGTACTCCTAAAGCTTAGGAGAAGCCACACTCATGGAGCCAAAGAGCCACATGTGGCTAGAGAGCCGCAGTTTGCCGACCACGGGTCTAGGGTCTCTCACCCCTTAACTCCTTGAAGATTTCAGAAAAGCTCCTAGAAAGTTCATCTGAATTTAACTCCAGGGGTCTAGGGTCTCTCACCCCTTAACTCTTAGCTCCACCTTGAAGATTTCAGGAGAGCTCCTAGAAAGTTCATCTGAATTTAACTCCAGACACAAAGGGAGAGAACATCTTCCCAGCCAAAGGGCAAGGCTCCCTCCCTCCTTGGGAACTAATAACCTGGCAGGGGAAAGCAGGGGGGGGGGGGCATTGTGTGAGTTTATAATGGGTGCCTATGTCCCCTTCCCCCACCCCCCACCCCTGCCACTGACTCCCTCCAGCCCACCCTGTCCCCTGTCCCAGGCCTTCACCACTCTTGTCTGTGTCCGTGGGTTATGCATATATACATACAAGATTCCACACTCGGTTCCGTGCTTTTAAATGCTCCACCGGTGCCCAAGCATTACAGCAATCCGCAGGAAGACAGAGAGAGAGAGAGAGAGAGAGAACCCCATGGCTGGAGGAAAAGATGCAGGGAGGAAAGAGAACACAGTCATGTCCTTCAAGCCAAGGTAGCGAGGACTACTGGCTTACCTGTGATGAAACACCCGGGTCCACGTTGTAGGTGGTGGGAAGGGCACCAGGCCTCTGACCGACTGGGTGGGGTCAGACCAAACCTGGGGTCAGCAACCTCCGCACTTGGGTTCTGGCTAGGAAAGGATTTAGAGCCAAGACCCAAACTGTAAGCCAACACTCACTGGGTAAATCATAGAGGTAGAGAAAGTACTTCCTAAAAGAAACGGGCTTAGGAAACAAGTTCTACAGGTAAAGGGCCCTAGTGGCTGGGGAGTGGCGGGTGGGGGTGGGGAGGCAGAGTCGGGCCCTCCGTCCTATGGGTTTTAAGGGTGGAGATTTAGGGGCGGTCCCAGGTAATCTCAATTGAATATTCAGCAGCTTTCCAAGTGTGTCCTTTCAGGGTGGTGGTCTTCACTGATTGAGGGGCGTGCACCAGGCAGGGGTCATTATTCAATGCAGCTGATTCTGAGGTCAGCCTTGGCTGCTTTTGTTGTTTATCTGGGTTTATTTGGGCCAGGAGCTGGAATCCAACCGAGGCCTAGATGTTATCTCTAGGGAGGAAAGGTCACCCTGAGGCGAGGTCCCACCCTACAATTGATTGTCCTTTGCCAGGCACCTGGGGCTTTCCAGCTGGTGGCCTTTAGCTGGCTCATTGTCCTTGTCCTCACTCTGCTCCTATCTAAGTGCCTATCATGCTTAAGCATAAATGCATCCACATGCTAGCTGTGGGTGAAGATGAGGAAGAAGTTTGTTCTGAGAAAACCCTATCAGGCAATCCAGTAACCCTGGGTTCCCATGACCGCCTCTGTGAATTCAACCCCAACATCCATAAGCCATCTGGTGTGAATTCCAGCCTTCCCAGGTAGGAAACATTTAAAATGGGTGAGATCTGCCCTAGATGGTTTGGCCCAGTGGATAGTGTCGGCCTAAGGGCCAAAGGATCCTGGGTTCGATTCTAATCAAGGTCCTGGTACCTTGGTTGCAGGCTCTAGCCCGGGCCCTGGTCCTGGGCTCCTGCAGGAGGCAACCAACTGATGTGTTTCTTTCACATCGATGTTTCCCTCTGTCTTTCTGTCTCTCGTCCACTCTCCCTAAAAATCAACGGAAAAATATCCTCAGGTGAGGATTAACACCAAAAAAATAAACATATAAATAAATAATTGAAATGGGTTAGATCCTGCAGCATCTGCTTGCCCAGAAATCATAAGAACCTCCTTGTTGAAGGCAAATTCAGAACAAAAGAACTAAGGCAGCGGCTCTCGACCTGTGGGTCGCGACCCCTTTGGTGGTCGAGCGACCCTGGCACAGGGGTCGCCTAAGACCATCCTGCATATCAGATATTTACATTACGATTCATAACAGTAGCAACATTACAGTGATGAAGTAGCAACGAAAATGATTTTATGGTTGGGTCACAACATGAGGAACTGTATCTAAAGGGCCAGAAGGTTGAGAACCACTGATCTAAGGCATGGGGACTCACACGTCACCTGCCATACTGAGAGCCCCCAGGGCTGCATCCCAAAACACAGAAAATCATTCAGTTATCATCCAAACTAAGAAACAATTGGTCTTTTTCCTGTAACATGGCCTGGTCCCAAAATAAATTAGAAGATGGGAACCATGAGCCAAAAAAGCTCCCTAAATGATAACACAATCCTCCAGTTGGACTTGTTTTGCCAAAGAAATGGGACCTGATTTCCTAGGTTCCGATTTCTATGGCTTTGCATTAAAATAAGGATTTCCAAAGCAGTGCAAGTTAGGGTCCAGGCTCGCCACCCTTTTAGAAAAGGAGTCGGTGTTGCCGGTATTAGACTCTCTGGGTGAGGCCCTGGCCGAAGACTTAAGGGGCCTACACTTGGAGGTGGATACAGTCTTTCAGGGTACAGATGACATATTGATTGCCAATCCTTCTAATCCAGGGGTGGGCAAACTTTTTGACTGGAGGGCCACAATGGGTTCTTAAACTGGACCGGAGGGCCGGAACAAAAGCATGGATGGAGTGTTTGTGTGAAATAATATAAATTCAAAGTAAACATCATTACATAAAAGGGTACTTTTTTTTTTTTTTTTAGTTTTATTCATTTCAAACGAGCCGGATCCAGCCCGCGGGCTGTAGTTTGCCCACGGCTGGTCTATACAATGGAATA
>NW_006282381.1:3003326-3004509 GCF_000327345.1 Myotis davidii
AATCATAGAGGTAGAGAAAGTACTTCCTAAAAGAAACGGGCTTAGGAAACAAGTTCTACAGGTAAAGGGCCCTAGTGGCTGGGGAGTGGCGGGTGGGGGTGGGGAGGCAGAGTCGGGCCCTCCGTCCTATGGGTTTTAAGGGTGGAGATTTAGGGGCGGTCCCAGGTAATCTCAATTGAATATTCAGCAGCTTTCCAAGTGTGTCCTTTCAGGGTGGTGGTCTTCACTGATTGAGGGGCGTGCACCAGGCAGGGGTCATTATTCAATGCAGCTGATTCTGAGGTCAGCCTTGGCTGCTTTTGTTGTTTATCTGGGTTTATTTGGGCCAGGAGCTGGAATCCAACCGAGGCCTAGATGTTATCTCTAGGGAGGAAAGGTCACCCTGAGGCGAGGTCCCACCCTACAATTGATTGTCCTTTGCCAGGCACCTGGGGCTTTCCAGCTGGTGGCCTTTAGCTGGCTCATTGTCCTTGTCCTCACTCTGCTCCTATCTAAGTGCCTATCATGCTTAAGCATAAATGCATCCACATGCTAGCTGTGGGTGAAGATGAGGAAGAAGTTTGTTCTGAGAAAACCCTATCAGGCAATCCAGTAACCCTGGGTTCCCATGACCGCCTCTGTGAATTCAACCCCAACATCCATAAGCCATCTGGTGTGAATTCCAGCCTTCCCAGGTAGGAAACATTTAAAATGGGTGAGATCTGCCCTAGATGGTTTGGCCCAGTGGATAGTGTCGGCCTAAGGGCCAAAGGATCCTGGGTTCGATTCTAATCAAGGTCCTGGTACCTTGGTTGCAGGCTCTAGCCCGGGCCCTGGTCCTGGGCTCCTGCAGGAGGCAACCAACTGATGTGTTTCTTTCACATCGATGTTTCCCTCTGTCTTTCTGTCTCTCGTCCACTCTCCCTATAAATCAACGGAAAAATATCCTCAGGTGAGGATTAACACCAAAAAAATAAACATATAAATAAATAATTGAAATGGGTTAGATCCTGCAGCATCTGCTTGCCCAGAAATCATAAGAACCTCCTTGTTGAAGGCAAATTCAGAACAAAAGAACTAAGGCAGCGGCTCTCGACCTGTGGGTCGCGACCCCTTTGGTGGTCGAACGACCCTGGCACAGGGGTCGCCTAAGACCATCCTGCATATCAGATATTTACATTACGATTCATAACAGTAGCAACAT
>NW_006282381.1:3005224-3016776 GCF_000327345.1 Myotis davidii
TTTTAAGAAGCAAGTGAAAGGGTTCTTGGGAATGTTCAGGTTCCCTCGTATGCGAATCCCTAATTTTGCATTCATAGCCAAGCCTCTCTACAAGGCTTAAAAGGGAAAGATGGTGAACTATTTGAATGCAACTCAGAATGTGAAAAGGCTTTTTGGGAACTCAAAGGACAGCTACTTCAGGCCCCAGCCTTGGGTCTCCCAGATTTCACAAAGCCTCCGATGAGACAGGAAATAGCACTGTGGGTGGAGGTGTCTTAACTCTGAAGTTTAGACCTCTGGCCCAGGTAATGTTCATTTTTCTGAACAATTAGATCAGACAGCATAAGGATGGCCTCCTTGCTTTTGGGAGGTTGCTACTATAGACACTCTTAAAAGAAGCAGAAAGCTTGGCTTTTGGACAACCTGTAACCATCTGGACCTCACACCAGGTTCAAGCCCTGATAAACTCTAGGGGACAGAATGACTGCCCCCTGGTTCAGGCCATGTTTCTAGACAACCCAGTGATCACCATAAAAACATGCTACACTTTATACTCAGCCACTCTATTCCCAATTGAGCTGGGAAACCTGGAACATCATTGCCTAGAAATAATAGATACAATATACTCCCACCAGCCAGACCTGGAAAGTGAGCCCCTCCCAAGGGTGGGGGAAGCATCGCTTACTGACAGAAGTAGCTTCATAAAGGAAGGTAAGAGGCGGGCAGGCTATACAACTGCCATCCTAAATAAAACTGTAGGTGCAGGGGTCCTACCTCCACTCAAAAGGCTGAGTTAATAGTTCTCACTATGGCCCTAGAATTGGGAAGAGGATGACCCTGAACATCTAAACGGACTTCCGGTATGCTTTCTCCATTCTACCTGGGCTAATCAATACCATGGAAACTCTGAGTGTGACAGTTCTAATTGACCAAGTAGTGAAAGCTTGCCCAACTGGCAATGCCAATAACCTGAATACTCAGCCTCCCTCAATCTCCAGGATGAGGCCAAATAATAAGGGGAACACACCTTGGGGAAGACTGGCATGGACTTCACTGGCATGCCTAAAGCACCAGGCAATTTCAGGTACCTCTTAGCACCTTCTCTACTGAAGGAAAAAATTCCTAATTGCAGGCTCCCCAATCTTTACAGAGTGGCAATGGGCCAGCATTTATCTCTGATTACAAAAGATGTTACCAAAGCCTTAAGAGTCAGGTGGGTATTTCATGCTGCTTCATGAGACCTCATTCATCAGGAAATTCTGGTGGCAAAGGCTAATCAGACCCTTAAGAGAACTTCATCCCAATTATGCCAGGAAACAAGAGAATTGGGTAAGGCCCCTTAAGGTAACCTTGCTGCATATATGGCCTAGTTAGTAAAACATGACTCAGGGACTATTGCAAAGTAAGCACTGGAATGAGTTGTGATGTTGAGACATTCTATGCTTGGGCATGGCTACCCATCATTGACCTTCCCAGTTAGGAACTTATGATCAGATCACCCTGTGAGGTTACTCACATCTTGTGTTATTCCTCCTAACAACCCTTCTTCTGTCATCTGTGGATAATGATAAAGAGAACTATTACCATTAAGAAAGATTCCCACATGAGGTAATACTTACATTCAAGATGTGAGTCAGATAACATCCCATAACTCAAGTTGGGGAAAACAGCACCATAGACACCGATTCCTCCAAAAAATGCCTACTGGCCTTGAGACGTAAATGACACTTCCGGAAATAATAGAGCAGGAGCACACACACAAAATATTTAGTGTCTTACCTTGGTTGTGAGCTAGAAGATCAGAGTTCAATGTCTGTCTCTCTCATGTATGGGATGTGTCACTGAACTCTGAAAAATTCCTTCAGACATCTCTGAACATTATTTTTTTTTCCATCCACAAACATACGATTTAGGCAAACCTATGTGGGACGTATGAGCACCCATTTTCTGGCTCTTTCCGATTGCTTGGAAAGGTGTCATTCATCTATAAACAGCATGCTTTTTCTCAGTTTCCCCTCTTAGTGTTGGTTGTTTGCAAAACTCAGATTTCTATTGCACCCATTCCTCAGTTCCCATCTTTTAAGAAAACTCCATGAAGGTGTCTTGGGTCTTGGGTCTTCCCATTCAAAATCACTTACTTCCTCTTCGGTTCTTCTACATCACTGTGACAACTGAGCTTCTATTACTTACCATTACAAGCTTCACGTTAGAATTACCAAGAGTGTTCTGTAGTCACAAGCTATGGGGCTTTAATATCAGGCCACTGTAAGTTTAAACCAAATTGGATAAGACCCTTAATGAAGAATGTTTTAATGATTTGTTTTAGATGAAATTTATTATCTCCATTTTATAAATAAAGGAAATAGGTTTGGAGATGCCATCCTACTGAATCTTTCTATATGACTCTATAGACGAATTCCTGAGCCGGTTAATGCTCAATATATGTAGGAGACACAATTGTTTCCTTTTAGATAGTCCATCAAGTCGGGAGGGGGCGTTAAATTGCATGAGCCCATAATACTAGGATTGGGTCAAAAATACTTGAACTAATGTATCTTTAATATCAAGAGTGTATTCATGTAAAAGCCAGTATACCATGTAATATATAAATGTGTGTTGACTAAGAAGAAAATAATAAAAATTAACGTCTGGTTATGATAGAATCTCTGTCTTCTTCCTTCATAAAGAACAATGATTGCACTGACAATATATGCAACACTGTCTGGCCAAATGAGTCACTTTGCTAAGAAACTTTGTACACAAATAGAACAGTACTGTAATTGAGGAAAATAAAAATATTATGAAAACTATTTCCTACAAAATACATTCTACAACTATTTTCTCCAGAAAAAAACAACAGAAGCACATACAAACATCTAAGTCCAGTTTCACAATGTGATACATTTAATTCTAATCCCGGGTATTATGAGCCACTATTTGTTCTCAAATAGAAACCTGCATTAAAAACCCTTCACCCTCAATCCAATGGCTTTCAAATTCAAGGTTACAGCCAGAAAAACAAAAAGCCACCATTCTGGGTTTGGGGTAGTGTGTGATATTGTGAGAAAAAAATTACAAATTAATCCCTGGTAACTTAATTGGGCATATGTGCATGTGTATGTATGTGTGTGTGTACACATACACACACATATATTCAATGTTGATATTTCCTGTTTAAATTGTGCATTTATATAGCTTTTATAGCGATGCCCACTGTTACCTTATCTTTTTGACTGACAATAATAGGATTTCAGTCATGCTCAGCCTTTCCTACAGTGCCAGTGATGGGAATTTTTGAAATCTTATTACTGCTTGCACTGCCCTGATCTCAGATGGAACTTTCAATCAAAAAGGCAATCAGAAGGTTATACATTCGTGAGATCCCCTGCAAAGCCCGTGATCGCATAATACAACTTGTTGGAAGGGCCCACTTGCCTCCAGTCCTTATGTGGCTATAAAGAGTAATTGGCTACTTAGCTCTCAGCACCCGCATTTCCTTCTCCAAAACGCAGCCCAGCCCGGAACTCCACTGAGACTCAGCGTGAAATCTGGCTGTTCCTAGGAGATTTCTAGGTCTCATGCAGAGACCTGTCTTATTTTAAGCATCTGATTAAACAAACTCTCCCAAAGACACATTTGGCTCTTTCTAAGCATTCTTGTTTCACCGGTGATGCCAGTGAATGTAAGTTTCCTTTTATTTTGTATACACACAAACACTTACCCACACATTTTTCCTCAGAACGTTTTCATTGTTCATAATCTAGAAATCACAATTCTGTGTGCCAACGTTAACACTTGAATTTAATTTCTAGCATCGTTTAACCATCCTATTGTAAGTTATTTTTAATCTTAAAATAACTATACTCATCAAAGATTACTGTAAAGAATGGGCCTTTAATTCTCTAGACTGTACATAGATGGATGTTTAAAAGACATTTTTATAATTTGATTTGATCAGTTAGTGGACAGGGTCAAGGCTGAATTGATCCATGTGATGACCAGTCCACTCAGGGATGCGTCATCTCCCCACATAGGAGCCTTGAATTGTGAGATAGGTAGAGGGAGATGATTTTGTCTCACTTTGCATCAACTCAATAGTTCTTCTCCATTTGGTAGAAGAATGGGAAAGGACTAATGGTTGGGATCTATAGACACATTGAAATGCCTATGCAACAGAAAACAGTGCACAGAGACAAAAACAGTCACTTTGATAAAGTTAAAAATATGTATTATTTAAAGAGTTGAACATGGGGTTCTCAAATTCTAAAAGTTTGGGAACGCTCATGCCTTCTCTTGGTTAAAGAAATCCTGGAAAGTCTATTGCTAAAGTAAAGAGTAGTTAAGTCTAGGTGTGTGTGTGTGAGAGAGAGAGAGAGAGAGAGAGAGAGAGAAGAGGAGAGGAGAGGAGAGGAGAGGGAGAATGCCTCTGTGTTCCTTGGGCCTTTATTTAAATTCAGGGTATGCTAAAAATATAGTTCAGTCCTAGTAATAAACATACATGATTCCATATTATAACAACTTAAATGGGTTTTTAAGCACCAAGTGCTAGCATGGTAATGGCAATAACAACAAAGTCAGCAAGAGACCCACACTTTCATGCTGTCTCTATAGGCAAAGTGAATTTTGAGGTGAGCTTTGGGCAACTGGTATACCAGACATTATCTCCTGCTCATGGAAACCATCATAGGTGATTATACTATTGATTTCCAAGATTGGAGGATATAGATTTTATATTCCAAAAATTAGCATGATTTTTGTTAACCATGTTTATAAATCTGTACTTTATGGCACTTCACTGAGAAATATACTAGAAATGAGTCTGGTATGCAAGAGATAAAGTAATCATCTTACCTTGGTTTAGAATGTGTAAGGTAGTCAGAATATTATTAGTGAATATTCTTACTAATACTACTGCTAATAATTTACACTCACCAAATATTTGTTTCAGACATTGTTCCAAATCCTAGTGTATTTTGAAATCATTTGGGGCAATCACTTTGACCTCCAAAAACACATTCAATAGCTATCATGATACACATAAAGGACAAACTATGGATGAATCTCAGGCAACAAAAACTCAGTACGGCCTCATTTAAGTCACTGGAGAGTTGTCAATTCTAAGTATCATATTTAAATATTTTGTTTCTATCATAGTAGAAGTAGCCTCCAAAAATTGGTACCTTCAGTTTTCTAGCCAAAGTCATGTTCTTTTCAGGCAGCCCAAGCCAGTGCCTGAGATGGTGTGATCAAGCCATTTCACATCCTTGGTTCTTTTTATATAAAAGCTCTTACAAATAAAGGTGATTCTTGCAATAATTTAGTTGAATGTTCTAGAATTCTAGTTAGACTCTCGTAGTAGGTCTTCATCTGATTGGGGAAAAGAAAAGTGAAGACAACAAAGGTATTTATAAAAATATATTTCACAAAGTAGGAAACAATACAGGAGTTTCTCTGAATACAATACATGGAGTAAATAAACAATATTGCATTAAAGCAAAGTAGAAAATTAAAATGATCTGCATGTCGTAGTAGTTCGGTTGTATCATACATTTCTCTACTCCTAAATGTCAGGTTGGTATTACAAATTGAATATGCTCACATCTGCTAGGGCTGTTCTCTTTTGGACTCTAAGTTGTTCTGTGTCTCACCATGAGGATAGGGGAGAGAAGTGCTGAAAACAGAAGCAGTAAAATTATGTACATATCGGCTCCTGCTCTAAAACATTGTGGGGTGACTTGAAGCAGGTCTGTTGGGCAGGGCGTTATGTAGGTATCTAAAAGTCTAGAGTTTAAATATTAACACGGATCAATATACTTTCAGATGTTTGTGCTTGTAGTAAAAACACCAAATACTAGGAGTATGAACAAAATAGAAAACAGTCCAAAAGTTTCTCTGGGAAAATGCTGTTCCTGCCATCACCAGTCACAATAACACTTTCTATACTAAAGAGATTATTCGCTCCCTGGTCAGAATATTGCCTGCCATACTCACCTCATCAAAATGTACATGTATTAAACATTCATTGTGTGTGTGTGTATATATATATATATATTTATATAAAACAATCTAAAGGATTATTAATGGATATAATTTATCTTTTTTTCTCCATATAGTCCCTTCATCTATAGGTTACCAACCTTAATAAATAAACGCATTCATGGACATCAATAAAATATTTATTTTGAGGATTAAACAAATAAAACCATCTGTCTCTGACGTTGTCCACTGCGTGACATAGGCTATCTTAGTGTCCTTGTGGAATAAGATGAAGTGGAGGGAAGGAGTAATCCTGCTTCTTAAAAACAAGCCTGTTCCGTGGGATTTCTCTCCTCCCACCACTGCGTTGGCAAACCCCACCTTGGAATGGATTAGGAACATGTGACTATTTTAAGGCTCGACACAATATTTAAAGATGCTATTCCATCTCTGATGAGTGGGGCCAACAATTATGTACAATGTGTGGTCACTGTACCGTGTAATCTTAGGAGGCCTTCCCAAACTCCCAAAAGTCAGAATGTACAGCCGACCGAGTATTGCTTTATCGTGTGTGGCGGGATCCTTATTGGTGAAGGGGAAAAAACCATTCGCATTTATAAAAATCCTTGCAGAAGACACATCTCAGCAGCAAATTCCTTGCAGGTCCATTTTGTCTAAGAAAGCACCTTTTAATTTTGATTTTTTTCCTCTTTTAAAACTATGTTTTTTCCCTAAGCATGAGCCAGGATCCCCATCTTTGTCTGTGTGGTCACGTACATAGCAACTATCCAATGACTTCTAGACACTCCACATAGTTTAATTCACACTCCACAAGATTGATCACCTCCTAACATAGACTTTTTATTATCCTTTTTTTTTTGGTTCAACATTAAAATGTAGTTGAGTTTATAGATGATTGGTGCTACACTTTCCTCTAAAACAAATAGCCACATTGGCTGTATCTAAAGGGAGTGGCCCTAGAATATTACAGAATGCTCAGTTCCACGGGTTGATTGATCATCCACTGTCAAGTTTCTTTGTCACTTTCACCAAGAGAGTAAAGTTCACCCAGTCTCTTAAAGCGGGGACCCCAGTCACTGAGGTAGTCAAAATTCTGGTCTGAGTCTGAGGTGGTGGACTCCAAGGAGCTGAGGGAGCCTGCCACTGACCCCCGGCCTTCATAGCCATAAATCTGAATGGAGTCATAGGGCGGGGCCGTGGGGTCGTTATCTGCCTCGTGGAGCCGCACATTTATAAATTCATCCACGTCAACACCATTGGGAACTGGAGCCAGCCCTTGCCTTGGCATAAACTGCAAATCTGGTTTAATATCCTTACGGGGTAAAAATCCATTAATTCCATCCGGGTTTTGTAAAGTGGCAATGTCAAAGGCCTCCGTGTCTTCCTCCCCGCCTCCTTCGTCGTCGTAGCGAATGATGTTTTCTCGTACATCTTCATCATCTTTGATAATTAATGGCTCATTTTTATGTCGCCGCAGAGTGACAAACAGCACCACGATGACTGTAGGAAAAACAAACATGAAAGAACAGTTAGCCAACTCGCATGTAGTCGTATGAGCAACGCACACACCTTGTAGGTTCAGAGGGAGGGTCATTATTCTAAAACTTATGAGTCTATTGCTTTGATATCATTGCCGTGAGAATTAAGCAAAATACCTTTATGAAGGATGAGCTCTCAATTTTGAGAGAATGCTATTTGATTTTAATATCAAGAAAAACATCTCAGAAAGACAATGTAATCTTGAAGAAAAAAATATATTTTTTGTTTGCTTATTTTTTTCTTTTTATCTCACCAAACTTTGTGATCAGATGGACTCAGTAACCCATCCATAAACTGTTTGAATAAAAGAGTGTTTTGGACACATATTTATTGCAGCCAGCGGGTGTGCATCAGATCTGGAGGTCTTCTTTATAATAGATGCTGTTGTAACCACATAAGGCCCATCCCCACTTCCCCCACCATTCACCTTAGTCTATATTTTCACTGGTGATGGCACTGAATAGTCATCTCCAATTGGACATTTACTATTTTTTCTTTTTACCATTGAGTTTTAGAGAGAGTGCAAGGGAGAGAGAGAGACAGAGAGAGAAACATTGATGTAAGAGAGACATATCAATTGGTTGCCTCCCACATGTCTGGACCAGGGCAAACTGGCTAGGGTCCGACATTTACCATCACAACCATTTTTCTCCTCACCTCCTCTTAGTGATCTCAGAGCTAGGAGAAGTCCAAAAGGGTTCCTCTTTCCAAAAGCATGCTGGATGTCTGGCTTGGTCAGGGTTTGCTGTCCTTATGTACAGTCATTGATGAACCAGAAAAATGGGAACCATGAGGCTATGAAGGAAATACATACCTAGCAGCAAAATGATGCACGCCAATATAGCAATTAGGGCGCCCATACTGAGTCCAATCGGAAGGACATAAGCTTCCACGTTACAGGACTGGACAACACCATCACTGCTGCAGCCACAGACCCGGATGGTCAGCGTGCTGGTGCTGCTCAGAGGAGGGTTCCCGCTGTCACTGATGACGATTGGCAAAAGGTAGACTTCCTGCTTCTGACGGTTGAATCCATTATGCTTGGCCAAAATGCTGAGGGAATTATCTGGAAAAGGTGACAATCACAGTTGTGTGCATCATTTCAAAAATGGCTGCCCAAGCAACACTTGTTTTTCTAGTTCCTAAATCCTCTGTGAGCCTCAAAGCCACCCGACTCCACTGGGCCACTCAGGCTCTTTGCCCTTCTCCTCTTCCAATTTTTTAAAATATGTTTTTTTTTTAATTGATTTTTAGATAGAGAGGAAAGGAGAGGGAGAGAGGGAGAGAGAAACATCGATGAGAGTGATACATCAATCAGTTGACTCCTGTATGCTCCCTTCTGGGGATCAAGCCCACAACCCGGGCATGTGCCCTGACCGGGAATCAAACCTGGGACCCCCTGGTCCATGGGAAGATGCTCAATCCACTGAGTCATACCAGCCGGGCCTCTTCCCATTTTCCCAACTGGTGTGGACCACACATCCATACCCAAACAAGTCCAAAGAATGGGGCTCCACGATAAATTAATGAAGTTTTATCATCATCTTGTAAATGCAAACTATGTCTTTTATTTAAGAAAAAGTGTCCTTGCCGAAACCGGTTTGGCTCAGTGGATAGAGTGACGGCCTGCGGACTGAAAGGTCCCAGGTTTGGTTCCGGTCAAGGGCATGTACCTGGGTTGGGGGCACATCCCCAGAAGGAGATGTGCAGGAGGCAGCTGATCGATCTTTCTCGCTCATCGATGTTTCTAACTCTCTCTCTCTCTCTCCCCCTTCCTCTCTGTAAAAATCAATAAAAATATATTTTAAAAAAGTGTCCTTGAAGAAGACCCAAGTTATCCCAAGTCCCACAATAAGCTTAATTTTCTCTCACTTATCCTTATCATGCAAAATTGGTGCGACAGAATCTCACCACAGTTGAAAGACATGTTTGAGAAGCTCTGGGTTAAAAGATAGACTACATGACACTATTACATACAAAACAATGCAATTTGTTGACTCTACAGGTAACTAAGAGGTTGTACACGCTCTAGAACAGTGGTTCTCAACCTTCCTAATGCCACAACCCTTTAATACAGTTCCTCATGTTGTGGTGACCCCCAACCATAAAATTATTTTTGTTGCTACTTCATAACTGTAATGTTGCTACTGTTATGAATCGTCATGTAAATATCTGATATGGGATGTGAGGGCGATCTGGCTGCGACATCTGTCACCCCATTGATCGCCAGGGTTGATTTGGCTGATCTGGCTGGCTAGGCGGGTGTCCCCCTCCTCCCTCACCGATCCATGTGCGTCCCTCCCGAAGCTGCGCGCTCGGTCGAAGAGGACGACCTTCCCCCCTGAGGAGAGGACCGGTCTTCGGTCAAGGGTATACGAGTAGCTGCGCTCCCCTGCTAGAACCTCCAAACAAGCTCTCAAGGTCCAAATATCTGATATGCAGGATGTATTTAGGCGGCCCCTGTGAAAGGGTCGTTCGACCCCCAAAGGTTGAGAACCGTTGCTCTAGAGCATTTATACTAAAGTGGTAAAGTCCTATGTACTGCCAATTAGAGAAGATAGGGCACATATATTAAAAACTTGTAGAGAAGACCTGCAGTGATTACACAGCTAAGAATAAAATGAAAAGTCATAGGAAAAAGTGTTCCATTTCACATGTATCAATTAAATATCTGGAGATTCATTTTGGTTATCTGAGTCAACACTTAAGGACATTTAGGCAACATTTAAAGATCAGTTCAAAGTAAAGCTGGTCAGTGAGTAGGAATTGGCCCTACAGTTCTCAAAATTTCACCCCCCAAGGGATACTTTTTCTTTCTTTTTTTTTTGGGGGGGGGATGCTTTTTCTTATCTTCATCCCTGTCTCATGAACTATAATTGTATTACATATATTAATTATTAATATATATTTTTCATTTTGATTAATGAAAGAACTATCTGTTCAAATTAGGAATATTAATTATCTCAGACTGGTTTTCCTGCCAGAAGCAAACGAACATAATTTTGGTAGATGTGAACAATGTTTTCTGGGCAAAATAATGATTTCAGTTGGAATTTCTTTATAAATTTTGGCAAGTTTGGAAACATTTGGCTACCTCATTGTTGCATATTAAGGCAGGGATTCCAAACCATTGCTGTCCAACTCCTGGTCATCAGTGTCATATTGTTTACAGAACAATCAAATACATGAAAAGATAGTCTATGCAAATGACTTCAAGTAATTGTATTAAATCTTTTGTACCATATAGTTTTATAACCAGATTCCCCCCCCAAAAAAATGATAGTCATTCCTTAAAACAGATGCATTAATTATATTTATTTTTTCTTTGTGTAGCAGGGGTGGAGAACTTTTTTACTGCCAAGGGCCATTTGGACATTTACAATATCATTTCCGGGCCATACAAAATCCAAATTTTCAACTTAAAAATTAGCCTGCTATATTTGGTCAAGCATTTAATTAACTCACCTCTAACGCCTTGGCAGGGCCAGACCAAATGATTTCATGGGCCTTATATGGCCTGCAGGCCAGATGTTCCCCATCTCTGGTTTAAGGTCTAAGGAGGCCTCTAATGCCTTATTATTAAGCAGTCAGACAGAAAAAGACATTCTTAGTTAACTTTTTTTCCCCCTAAATTTCTTCTGGTTGTGCTTCACTGTCTAGTACTTTTAAGAGCCCAAAACCCCTACAATGTCTCTAATGGAGTTAAACAGTGATATAGCAAACGACCCAGTGGTCTTCATTTCCATGGCCTACGAAGGAAGTACCATTAAACTAAAAGCAGGAGAGCATTATCTCACAACCCGATATAGAATATACAGCTGTGTGAAATTTTCAGAAAGTGTGTGACAAGTCTGAATATGGTTAATTAGTGAGAGGAACATTTGTAGATGGTTTCATACACCATAGTTCAAAACAGAATATGGGAATTGTTCTTCAAGATGCAATTAATAAAATTACAAGGAGGCCTTTCCCCTTTTGTGGTTGACATTATTTATGTAAGAAACCATCTTTATATATTCTCTCTCTAAAACAATCTA
>NW_006282381.1:3016833-3018171 GCF_000327345.1 Myotis davidii
ATATGATTCTTGCAAAGCCAAAGACCTATCCTTTATTGCATAGAAAAAACATTGGTGGTTCTGACACTAAGCTCAGATCCCTCTATCTTACTACTCCTGGCATTTGTTCTCCTCCATACAGAAAATTATTGACTGCTTAAAGGCAGTCCATGAGTCATTTTTACTAAATTTTAACCTGCTACTCCCAGGCAAGGTCAATTTCCTACTTTCCAACTCACTTTAAAAAAAAGTCATTTTGGCCCTAGCCGGTTTGGCTCAGTGGATAGGGCATCAGCCTGTGGAACAAAGGGTCCTGAGTTTGCTTCCAGTCAAGGGCACATGCCCAGGTTGTGGGCTTGATCCCCAGTAGGGGTTGTGCAGGAGGCAGTCTATCAATGATTCTTTCTCATCATTGAGGTTTCTATCTTTCTCTCCCTTCCTTTCTGAACTCAATAAAAATATGCAAAAAATATATTTTTAAAAAATCATTTTGACTCTAGCTGGTTTGCTCAGTGGATAGAGCATGGGCCCCGCAGACTGAAGGGAACCAGGTTTGATTCGGGTCAAGGATATGCACCTCGGTTGCAGGCTCAATCCCCGGTCATGGTTAGGTTATGTGCCGCGAGACAACCAATCAATGTGTCACTCTCACATCAATATTTCTGTTTCTTCCTCTCTTACACTCTCTAAAAATCAATGGAAAATATCCTCAGGTGAGGATTAACAACAACAACAATAAAATTATTTTCCCTGGCCAGTGTGGCTCAGTTGGTTGGGTGTCGTCCCATGCACCAAAAGGTTACCAGTTCCATCCCCAGTCAGGGCACATATCCTGGTTTCAGGCTCAATCCCCAGTAGGGGGTGTGCAGAAAACAGCTAACACCTGTTTCTCTCTCTCTACCCCCACTCCTCTCTCTCTAAAAATCAATAAAAACAGTTTTTTAAAAAATCATTTTTTGATTGGTGTTTATATTTATTAATAAATGTGTTGTTATTTTATTAGACCAAATAAAGCTGTCATTAACATAAAAACTCCGTACACATAAAGATCATCATATATCACATTTCAAATTCATGTATTTAAAATACTTCTTTTTAAATCTACATGCCACAAATATCTTCTATGAAGTTCTGGTTTGTTCCTTTAAAACAGTGGTTCTCAACCTGTGAGTCACGACCCCTTTGGTGGTCGAACAACCCTGTTACAGGGGTCGCCTAAGACCATCCTGCATATCATACCGTATTTGCCGGCCTATAAGACGATTTTTTGGCCCTGAAAAATATGCCTCCAAGTGGGGGGCACCTGCTCTTTTAATTTATAATAGTTTTCACTAGTGCCGTGAATGAAATTCCATTTTG
>NW_006282381.1:3018343-3019430 GCF_000327345.1 Myotis davidii
AGCACAATAGTTTGAGGAGCACCACGGAATCATTCCCCAGTGAAACTGGTGAGAATTATAAAAGGAAAACCATGTATCATCTCAGGAAATGTTCCCGAGGCCAGCAGCAAATGAAGAAAGAGTTACTCAAGGAAATCTGCCAGAGCTTGGTAAGAATGGTGAGACTGTGGTGGTGAGTCAGAACCCACCTCTTCCATCCCTGCTCCCAGCTCTGTTAGATGGAAACTCCACTCCAAACAGATTCAGCCAAGACCCAGGGCTTTCTCTCCCCCCAGCTAGCAGTTGGAGGATTCTTTTTTAAAATATACTTTTATTGATTTCAGAGAGGAAGTGAAAAGGAGAGAGAGAAATATCAATGATGAGAGCGAATCATTGATCGGCTGCCTTCTGCACATCTCACACTGGGGATCAAGCTCACTGGGGATCATGTGCCCCAACCAAAATTCAAACCCTGACCTCCTGGTTCATAGGTCAATGCTCAACCACTGAGCCACACAAGCTTAGCTGTTTTTTTTTTTGGGGGGGGGGTTGTTTTCTGTTTTTTTTTTCTTGGTTATGGTTTGGGGGCCAAGGAAATAAAACAAGATCTCATTAAAAAACAAAACAAAAAAAACAAGGTCTCATCAACAGGCTCCGGGCTCATCTTGAAAAGCATGCTGAAGAGGAGGCAAATGAAGAAGATGAACTGGGAGATGAAACAGGAAGAAGAACCCAAGCCCATAGAACTGCCTGTCAAAGAGGATGAGGCCCCTGAAAAAAACTAGTGATGTGGCAGCAGAAAAGAAAGTGGTAATAATTATATTTGAAATAGCACAGACTGAGAGGATGCAGAAGAGAGCTGAAGGACTTAATGTACCTGTGAGCTTGGAGACTAAGAAAGCTGCTGGGGCCTGGCCCAACCAGTGTTGCTCAGTGGTTGAGCATTGACCTATGAACCAGAAGGTCATGGTTCGATTCCAAGTCCGGGCACAGGTCCGGGTTGCAGGCTCGATTCCTAGTAGGGGTGTGTGCAGGAGGCAGCCGATCAATGTTTCTCTCTCATCACTGATGTTTCTCTATCTCTCTCTCTTTCTCTATCTCTCTCCGT
>NW_006282381.1:3019475-3020794 GCF_000327345.1 Myotis davidii
GGGGGGGGGGCGGGGGTTGTTTTTTGTTTTTTTTCTTCTTGCTAGTGGTTCGGAGACCAAGGAAATAAAACAAGATCTCATTAAAAAACAAAACAAAAAAAACAAGGTCTCATCAACAGGCTCCGGGCTCATCTTGAAAAGCATGCTGAAGAGGAGGCAAATGAAGAAGATGAACTGGGAGATGAAACAGGAAGAAGAACCCAAGCCCATAGAACTGCCTGTCAAAGAGGATGAGGCCCCTGAAAAAAACTAGTGATGTGGCAGCAGAAAAGAAAGTGGTAATAATTATATTTGAAATAGCACAGACTGAGAGGATGCAGAAGAGAGCTGAAGGCTTTGCTGTGTGTGTGTGTGTGTGTTTTGTGGTATCTGATCAGAGAACTGTATCTTGAATAAGTAAGAACAACAACAAAAATACAACTTCTTTTAGAACCTTTAGAAATCCAAAATCGCAAATCAAGCGCAGCAAAAGGTACTGTGAATCTCTTATGAAACATTTAAAAGGAAAGATCAGACCAGCCAGTGTTGCTCAGTGGTTGAGCATTAACCTATGAACCAGAAGGTCATGGTTCGATTCCAAGTCCGGGCACAGGTCCGGGTTGCAGGCTCGATTCCTAGTAGGGGTGTGTGCAGGAGGCAGCCGATCAATGTTTCTCTCTCATCACTGATGTTTCTCTCTCTCACCCTCTCTCTGAAATCAAGTTAAAAAAAAAAAGTTGCTGGGGAGCTAGATTTGGAATTTCTTCAAATCCATCAAAAGGCCTGTCATCTGATGCTAAGCCTGTGGTTAACCTGGACAAGCTAAAGGAAAGAGCTCAAAGTTTGGTTTGAATGTCTCTTCAATCTCCAAAGAGTCTGAAGATGATAAGAACCTTAAAAGAGGAAGGAACAATTTGGAATTGTGGCAAGTCCAGCTGGGACAGGCACCACAAAGGGTACAGAGGCGAGGAAGAGGAAATGCACAGGGCGCTTTGGCATTGCCTGGTGAGAGGCTCTTCATGTTTTCTGTTCTCCAGGGGCTTCCATCTCTCTGACTGTCCTTGGCCACACCTATTCCTACATACACAGTCATGTGCCTCGCTCCTGCCTCGTCATGAGAGAGCATGTACCCCTGCCACATCCACGAACTACAGTAGCAATTTCACTTATTGCTCTTCCAGCTTTAAGATTGCTGTGTGTTTTTTAAAATTTTTATTTTTGTTCATCCTTATCCGAGAATATTTTTCCATTGCTTTTTAGGGAGAGTAGAAGAGAGAGAGAAAAACAGAGAGAAACATCGATGTGAGAGAAACACATCGATTGGTTGCCTCCTGTACAAG
>NW_006282381.1:3021001-3022215 GCF_000327345.1 Myotis davidii
GGATTTCTGGTCAGGGCACATGCCCAGATTATGGGCTGGATTCCCCAGTGAGAGGCATGCAGGAGGCAGCTGATCAATGATTCTCACTCATCATAGATGTTCTTCTTTCTCCCTTTCTCTTCCTCTCTGAAGTAAATAAAAATATATTTAAAACAAAATGGCTTTAAAAAATAGAAAAAAACCTCAGATTTTTTTATGCAATGATTTTGACATTATAGAGACAGATACTATTCCATAAAATATATGTGTTATCTCACTGGATTGGAACCCCCTTGAAGGAGACTAGCCTAAGTCGCAGCTCTATTCTAGGTCTCCAGCCAAGATCCTCATCATAATCCTGATCATGTTGGTTAGCCCACTTTTGTTTGGAATGCTTTCAGTTTTAAGGAACTGATCACCTAACTGATTCATTAGAAACTTGCTAAGTAAATGTAGACTCTTTCTTGCAAATTGAAGATTTATTTTTCTTCCCATGTGACTTGCATGGTCTAGTCCCTACCCAGTAGCCCAGCTTCATGTCCTGACATTCTTTCTCTCTCTCCGTTCTCTCTGACTTGGCCTTTTCTGAGCCAAAGGTTTTCCCTCTTCAGGTTTTCCATATTTATTTATTTTTCCTTTTTTTAAAAAAATTTTTAAAAAATAAATATGCTTTATTGATTTAAGAGGCAGGAAGGGGGAGGGAGAGAGAAATTGGAACATCAATGATGAGAGAGAATCAGTAACTGGTTGCCCCGTACTGGGGATCAAGTCCACAACCCAGGCATGTGCGTTTTCATATTTATTTATTTTTCCTTCTTTTTAAAAAACATTTTAAGAAATAAATATGCTTTATTGATTTAAGAGGGAGGAAGGGGGAGGGAGAGAGAGATTGGAACAGCGATGATGAGAGAAAATCAGTAACTGTTTGCTCCGTACTGGGGATCGAGCCCACAACCCAGGCATGTGTCCTGACCGGGAATCAAACTGAGATTTCCTGGTTCATGGATGGATTCTCAACCATTGAACCACACCATCTTGGCTGTTTTTTTCTTCTTCCTGATATCTCTCTACCCCTCTTTAGCCTAAATTTGAATTGTCCGTATTTATGCATTCTTTATATCTTTGTTTAGTATGGCTTCTTTGTGGCTAATTTCCTTCATTAGTTGTCCCTGATCTCCCCAGATAAATTAGTTATGTATTCTTCTAAAAACCTTTATTTTTCATCACAGCTTTTA
>NW_006282381.1:3022979-3028750 GCF_000327345.1 Myotis davidii
CTTGGTGTGTTTCAGTGTAGTCATCTGCCCTGCTGCAGAACTTTAACTTCAGTCTAGGTCCCATTTATTGGAAACCTGGAGCTCTGGCTTTTGTTTAGCCTTTTAGATGGAAGCAGCAGCAACAAGGAGCCAGAGTTAATGAAGGCGGTAGCCAGACAAATATTTATGACAGAAAAGAGTAGATGAAGAGAAGATCAGTAGATAGTATGCCTTTTTTGAGAAATGCCTTCTGGCGTTTGACTTGCAAATTTAATTCAAAGATTCTTGATCAATTCAAATGGAATGAAAATGGCAAGAAGGTCAAAACAAAGGGAAAATGGCTCTCTGTTCAGTGGACAAGAGATTTAATTAAGTTCTTATCATTGTTGTGTCTGTTGTTTATTTATAAAAACCTGGCAAGGCAATAAGGATACTAAAATCCACGAGCTTTCCGCGTGTCAGAAACATGTAGGCACAGTATCCAGTATCTATAAATGTGAAGCCAAGTTCTTAACATCAACACTTTATTTATGTATGTCTATTACCATAGACACTAAGTCTTATTGGAAATAATCAGGCTGTAATGAATTAATAAAAACGAAGACTCTGCAAAGTCAGTTTCCTCCAGTGCCATTGTACCTTCCTACATAATTCACTGAAAGTGTACCAACACAACCTGCAGCAAGCAACTGTCTGTGCAGAGCCCCCTAATGAGACCATTCATCACCCTTTCCTGTTTTCCTCATTAGATTGTCCACCAGGCCACCTGATGTGAAGAATCGCAACGTTTACCTGAGCGTTATCTCGTCACCGGATCTGCTAATATTTAATTAAAAAGTATTATCTAGCCATAAAATATTGACCAAAGTTTACGTTGGCTTTAGAAAAACATGATTGTGAATTCCTTTGGCAGTTTTTAGACTAACATCTGACCTCAAGTTTAGTCCGTCATTTATAAGTACACAAAATGAATTAGCATATCTTTAACACAAAAAGTTATTTCACTATAGCCATGCAACACTGGAGTTCTATAAATATCTCAATGAGGGTCACTTGGCAGAGGAAATTACAGAGGGTAGGCTGTGCTTTGTAGTTTATGAAACTTAGGACTCCTCAGTAAACTGTGAAACTTAAGCATCTTCTAAAATTACTTAAGTAGCTACATATATTCTTTCTCAGTTATTACTATAAAATAGAGTTTTAAAAGATTTTTAAAATATATTTTTATTGATGTCAGAGAGGAAGGGAGAGGGAGAGAGAGATAGAAACATCAATGATGAGAGAGAATCATGGATCGGCTGCCTCCTGCACGCCCCACACTGGGATTCAGCCTGCAACCTGGGCATGTGCCCTGACGGCGAATCAAATGATGACCTTCTGGTGGTTGAGCACTGACCTATGAACCAGGAGGATGATGACCTTCTGGTTCGTAGGTCTATGCTCACCACTGAGCCAAGCAGGTTGGGCAAAATACATTTATTTTTAGATCATATAAAAATGGCGTTTAGTGAAGTGATCTGAATTGTGACCGCCAAAAAGACATGTCCACCTCCTGTGAATGCTACCTTACTTGGAAAGGGTCTTCCAGATGTAATTCAATTAAGAACCCAGAGACGAGGAGTTCATCTGGGAGTACCTGGCGGACCCTAAGTGCAGTAACAGGTGTCCTTGTGAGGGTGACGTAGAGGGAGAGTTGGCACAGGGTAAAGAAAGAGGAAATGTAACCACGGAGGCAGACCCTGGCATGATACGGCCGTGCTATGATTGGCAGGGGATGCCCACAGCCAACAGGAAGGGGAAGAGACAGAGAATGGACTCCCCTTCAGAGTCCCTGCAGGGGTGTGGTCCTGCCCACACCTTCATTTCCGACGTCCGGCCTCCAGCACTGTGAGAGAATAGTTCTGTTGGCTTAAGCCCCCAGTTAGTGGTAATTTGTTATGGCAGCGCTAAGACATTGATACCGTCAGCAAATCTAATGAGGTATGATTTGCAGAGGCAGGGAGGGCAGCCTCACTCCCATCTTACACGTGAGGAGCAGGGTGTGCAAAAGATAACGTGACTTGCACAACCTCCCTCAGGAGGCCAGCTAAGAATGACAACGGACTCTAATGTGTTTTCTACACTCTCTCAGTCCTCTTATCAAAAGTCACCTCAGGAAACAAGGGAAAATGGGCTCCAAAAGTTATTTTAAAACTCAAAGATAAGATAAACAAGAGGAAGTGTATGGAGGGAGGTTTTCCCCGTCTCTGACACTTTCTCAGAGGCAAAGGGAAAACTGATCGAGGTTCGATTCCCGGTTGTTCAGGGCACATGCCTGGGTTGTGGGCTTGATCCCCAGTGTGGGGCGTATAGGAGGCAGCTGATTGATGTTTCTCTCATTGCTGTTTCCATCTTTCTATGCCTGTCCCTTCCTCGCTCTCTCAAATCAATAAAATAAGCCCAGCTTGAGTGGCTCAGTGGTTGAGCACTGACCTATGAACCAGGAGGTCATGGATCGATTCCCAGTCAGGCCACATGCCCAGGTGGCGGTCTTGATCCCCAGTGAGGGGCTTGCAGGAGGCAGCCGATCAATGATTCTCTCTTATCATTGATGTTTCTATCTCTCTCTCCTTCTCCCTTCCTCTCTGAAATCAATAAAAATACTTAAAATAAAATAAAAACACAACATAAAAATATATAAAAAAATATTCTTATATGCTGGAGAGCCATTCTAGTCTATTCCACTTCTTCCCTGAGGTGTACACAGTGGTTAATGGCTTGGCCCAAGACCTTAGAGGCACCCCTGGGACCGCTATTATGTTCTGGGTTCTGTAATCCAGCAGGGGTAGCAACTGATAGCAATTTTCCTGCATAATTCCTTCTTGTCTGGTTTAGTGGTAAAATAGCTGCCAAGAATAAAACATAGAAAAAGGAGGGAAATGATGCGAGAATATGTGGCACCCCACAGCGAGCTGAAGTCCAGTGTTTGTCCTTGCATCATTGTAAAGTGTAATATGTTATATTAAAACAGCTTGGCTAAACATATACCTTTAGACAAAAGTCTTACTATACAGCGAGGGCAAGAGGATGGAAGGCAGTTGTGCAGATAAAATTATCATCCAAGCAGTGGTCACATTACCATTCGTCCCAGGTAGCTGAGAATGGCACGTGCTTTTGAAACTTAAAACCCACATTCTTTTCTTCTTTTTTTAAAGAAATATTTTTATTAATTTAAGAGAAGAAGGGAGAGGGAGAGATAGAAACATCAATGATGAGAGAACCATTGACTGGCTGCCTCTTGCACACCCCCTACTGAGGATCGAGTCCACAATCCGGGCAGGTGCCCTTGACCAGAATCGAACCCGGGACCCTTCAGTTTGAAGGCCAATGTTCTATCCACTGAGCCAAACCAGCTAGGGCAAAACCCACATTCTTTATTGCATTAGAAATAGTCCTGTTCTGATCATACAAAAAGGACTTGACATTGAAGGTCAAACTGATTTGCTTTTCCTCCCATTCACCCACATATTAACAGGTTAAAATACAGATGGAGCGAGCAGAACTAAGATGCTCGAAGGAAAACATACCTTCAAGGGTCACCCTTATGATTGAAATAGCAATCACATCCAAATCATTTAAACTCCTTTTCACTGAAAATGTAATCTGATAAAACTCCCTATTGTTATACGCTATAGAGAAATCGGAATAAATTTTGAAGTCACGCATGACTTCACTTTAATACTTTCCTTTAAAATAAAAAAAGGATTCTTTTGACGAGTCTTTTATAATATTCTCAAGATAACATTTGATTTTCCAAGCTTGCCATTCCCCATTAACAAGGAAAGTGTGGTGCTTCCCGGCAGGGGACGGGGACATAAAGATCCCTGCCACCCAGTTCTCCACATTTTGGAATCATTTAGAGAGAAGTTTGGGGGAATGTGTTCCCTTTCCCCACATTCTAATTTCTGAATAGCTTATTATCAGGTATAATTTCTTTACCGTGTGTATTTCAGAGGGCATCTGAATATGATGTCAGCTCACGTGCAGGCTCTGGGTCACTCCTAATGGTGTTTGCATTCCAATGTCATTCCTTGGCGCATTTTTAAATAATTCCCCAAGGTCATTGCAGGTATTCTTATGTGCCCACATTACTCATTAGGGAACTGAGTGTCAGAAGGTCTTTGAGGAGTAACTATGTTATTCCACCTCAAGTGTATTTTCAGGGTCTGTGATGTGCAAACTGTTCAATAAACTTAAAGTAATAGTGGTTATTATTAATTTATGGAAGGTTATCAGTTACTTTAGCTTTGAAATAAGGCAGGGAGCTGAAATCTCGTTTTGTTGTTAATCCTCACCTGAGGATATTTTTTCCATTGATTTTTTAGGGAGAATGGAAGGGAGGGGGAGAAACAGAGAGAGAGAGAGAGAGAGAGAGAGGGGGAGAGAGAGAGGAGAGAGACACATTGATTGGTTGACCCTTGCACCCACCCGGACCAGGACCTGAGACAGAGCCAGTAACCGGAAGTATGTGACCTTGACCAGAATCGATCCTGTGACCCTCCAGTCCTCAGGCTGTCACTCTAGCCACTGAACCAAACTGGCTAGGGCCAAAGAGAGCTGCAGTGTTTTAAGAGTATTGGGATTTCATCCTTTCAGACTTTACAACGAATTTCTATTTAAAAGACTCAAGATGGAAATAAAAAAGCAAATTATAAAGTTAAATGTAAAGCAGGAACTAAGAAAATATATGTTAAGTATAATAAGACTCTTCAAGATGAACACTGAGGGAGTTTTCAGAATGGAATATGAGGATCTATTGTATCCATAAGCAATATACAGTGATTTTTAAGAAAATATTGTATCTAGGTCATTGTAAATCCATCAGTCAATGGTTTTGGGAATCCAGATCTTGATTTAAAACTTTATTCTTAATCAAAGGCAAGCCCATGGGAGCTCATCCCTTCCTACATCCTCTAAGAAAAAGTCAAGACCCACTAGGAAAATACTACCATTCTAAGCCAGGCTCAGAAACTCTCCATAAATACGCTGATGAATGTGTACACCTTCACATCTCCAGCGAATAGTATTAGATTAGTGCCCACAGTACATAACGTTAAATTAGCTAGACTTTCCATCCAACTTAGGTTAAGATAGCAGAGAACTGGGTCCAAGAGAGTGCAGGGAGGCATCGTAGAAAGTGAAAATTACTACAAAGGAAAATAAGGCAGGTTTGGGGAATGGAGGAGAAGAGGAGAGGGCAGCCTGCTCAGTGGAGGTCTGGCTTGACCGTGTGAGCAGATTTGAGGCAGGTCATGAATGAGTCAGTCATGCAGACATACGGGGGTGAGGGGACAGGAGAGGGTGTTAAGAGAGGAAGCAGTAGCTCAAAGGCCTTGAGGTGGGGATGCCTATGATGAGTTCAATGAGCTCAACAAGAAAGAAGCCAGTGTGACTGGGGATGGAGAATGGGGGAGATGTAGTTGGGGGCAGCTGGAGGGAAGTGGTTAGGAAGCCAACAAAAGGAGGTGAAGTCAAAGAGATAAAGAAGAGATCAGGACATCAGAGAAAGACGAGTACCGTATGATTTCACTAATATGTAGACTCTAATGAACAAAATGGACTAACAAACAAAATAGAAACAAATTCTGTATCTAAATCATAGATACAGAGAACAGACTGACAGGTGTCAGAGGGAGGAGGGCTGGGAAGCTGAGTGGAAAAGGTGAAGGGACTAAGCAAACCTCCCCCCTCCCTGCCCTCCACACACACACAAAATCATAGGCACAGACAAGAGTATGGTGATGACAGAGGGA
>NW_006282381.1:3028893-3037802 GCF_000327345.1 Myotis davidii
GTGTCCACCCGAAATCTACACAATTTTATTAACCGTTGTCACCCCAATGAATTCAATGAAAAAAAATCAACAACCAAAAGAGAAGAGGAAGAGATTTTATCTTTAGTTTTACATAGTTTCCATAAGAACTATTTAGAACATTGAAATTTTAGTTTCCCTTTATATAAAATTAAGATGATGATATCATGTACTGCACAGGCTGACAGTAAGGATGACATGATATAATGTATATATACTAAGTGCTTAACACAGACAGTGCACATAGTAACGATGCAATATTATTATTATTATTGCCTTTTTTGTGTTTTCTTTTTCATCAGTAAAGAGAATGAGTTTGCTTCATTCCACATATACTTGGAAGATGACTGTTGGCTTTTAGGGCAGACTCAGTGGCTCTAACTCAAAGCAGAACTTGCTCTCTCACCTGACAAGGAAACTAACTTAATTAATTACTCCTGTGTTCATTGGAGTTCAATGGTAAACACCTCTGAGGGCAGGGGTCGTGCCTTGGATGACTTGACTGCTTCTGGAAAGAAAGATGAATGTTTCCATCCACCCGGGCTGTCTCATCTGGGGAAACTGAACCAACGTGACGTTGCCAGCCTTCCTTTATACTGAACCGAGGCAAAACATCTTCTTCCTATTCAGGATGTTTCTGTGTCAGCGAATCTGAATTCTCAAAACCAAAGCGCAGCCACATCGATAAACACGAAGATACTCTGGGTGTTCAGACAATTATTCAAATAATGATCAACCTTCATGCGAGAATGCTTCCCTTCTTCTTACTCCATTGCCAAGACAGGAGGATTTTTTTTTTCTTTGCCTGAATACTCATTTTTTTCAAATGTCTTAGTCACCCACTCAGTACAAGGCGCTATCCTTCGTACTGATTGCCTCAACTATCCGTTTGATTTCCACCGGCGAAAATAAAGCTCAAGAGAGATGGCAAATCCACGTTCGCATTGCAATGCCCTTATTTAAAAACTCAGCAGTCGGCCTGTGTTCAAGTGTTGCTTTGTAAGTGCCCCTCATCTGGCTCCTTTCATTGCAGTCCACTCGCTTGAATACGTGCAGATCACTAGCTCTGCCTGCTGTGTAACCTTCCACCCACCTACCTCAGCTACCTCTCTGTCGCTGGGCTGGTAAGCCCTCTGCAGAAAGATCAGATCGTTAATGGTTTTAAAGATGCCGCAGTGAGATTGTTCTCTATGCTGGGGATGTTACTTGTGCAAAGCAAAGGAGAGATTTCTAATTGGAAGTCTTGCAGCTGGAAACCTTGACCGGGAGGGGGTTTGTGTGTCTCCACGTTTATTGGAGTTAAGGCGCCGGAGGTTAGGCAGTGTGTGTTTGGAAACTACAAGGATGTTGCTGTATCTTGCATGTGTTCTTTTGAGGTTGGAAGGTAGAATGTGCACTTAATCAAATGGCTGTTGAAACCAGGAGAAATACAATTCTCTTAACAGTCACCAGGCGGTCTTGAAGAGAGCAGCGACTAGATTTTAGGAGGGGTCCTGTAGACCCGCTTCCCAGCTTCCTAACCATAGAATTGTGTGCAAATTACAGAATTTCCTTTCCCTCAGTTCCACAAGCTTTCAAATGGTATCGACACTTTCCTCGAAGGCCGGGATGGATTCAGCGGTTCTCAACCTGTGGGTCTCAACCCCTTTGGTGGTCGAATGACCCTTTCACAGGGGTCGCCTAAGACCCCCCTGCATATCCGATATTTACATTATGATTCATAACAGTAGCAATATTACAGTTATGAAGTAGCAACAAAAATAATTTTATGGTTGGGTCACAACATGAGGAACTGTATTTAAAGGGCCAGAAGGTTGAGAACCACTGGAAATGAACCATTGAACAGTATGTTTGCACAATGTTGTTGTTGTTTTTTTAAATATATATATGTGTGTGTGTGTGTGTGTGTGTGTGTGTATTTGTATTGATTTCAGAGAAGAAGGGAGAGGGAGATTAGAGAGAATCATTGATAGGCTGCCTCCTGCATACCCCCTATTGGGGATCAAGCCTGAAACCTAGGGAATGTTCCCTGATCAGGAATCGAACCATGACCTGCTGGTTTATAGGTCGATGGTCAACCACTGAGCAACACTGGACCTGGCAGTCTGCCCACTGTTTTGGCTTGTGTATTCTAGAGTCAGTCTGCTTGGGTTTGATTCTGGCTTTGCCTTTATCAACTAAGTGCCTGGGGCAAGTTAACCCCTTCACACTTCATCATCTGCAACGTGGAGAAAATAACAGTACTTAGCCCAAGTCAATTCTATTGATTTTTATTGAAGATATGTAATCGATATGGCAGGGACTGTAGTGGGTCCTTTCTGGGTCTCTTCTCATTTAGCTATCATCACACTTGATTTTGCTGTTTACCTCCATTAGCCCAGCCTCTCTGCCAGAGAAGCTCATTTCTATCTTGTTCATTCAGGCCAGACGCAAGCCAAGGCTGTCATTACTGTCTGTGTGCCCTTGGAAATGCGAATGAAAGACCCCAGCTTTCTTAAAGAAACACACACACACACACACACACACACACAAAGTCATTTTATTTGGTTTTATTTTTTATGAGTCTCTTGTAATCTAGAATAGTCTCCAACAGGCCTGTATTTTATTGTTGCTAATCCTCACCCGAGGACATGTTTTCCATTGATTTTTTTTTATAGAGAAAGTGGAAGGGAGGAGGAGGACGGGGAGGAGAGAGAGAGAGAGAGAGAGAGAGAGAGAGAGAGAGCAATGTGAGAGAGACACATTGATTGGTGGCCTCCTGTAGGCACCCAGGTCAGGGATTGAACCTGCAACCCAGGTATGTGCGTTTGACCAGCAATCAAACCTGTGACTCTCTGGTGTACAGGTCGATGCTGTAATCACTGAGCAATGCTGTCCAGGTTGAGAGCTTAATTTCTTGAGCCAAAATTCATACTATGGTGACCTCTAGAACATGAAAAGACATAGTTCGTCTACTATTGCTATACAGGGAGTTAATAAACTGGCCTTTTTTAAAAGCCTAATCTAACTAAAAGAAATTGTTCATTTCCTGCCTTTAGTGGATGAGCCACCCTGAACATCAATTCCAATGGTCCTTATCATCTTCAAAGTGAAGTTTTCAAAGGCATAAGAAGTCCCAAACCCATTCTATGTCTAAACATTTTTTAACAAATATACTTTCATTGATTTCAGAGAGGGAGGGAGAGGGAGAGAGAGATAGAAACATCAATGATGAGAGAGAATCTTTGGCACGCCTACTGGGGATGGAGCCAGGCCTGGGCCCTGACCCTGACCAGGAATCAAACTGTGACCTGGTTCATAGGTTGATGCTTAACCACTGAGCCATCAGCCAGGCGACACCTAAACATTTTTCAGCCAAAGCCCTGCAGTGGGTTTGGACTGGGTATCTGTGAGCTTATGTTCACTTCCAATTCTAAGTGTTGCCTGCAAGCCACGCACTGGGAATGTCTGTAATATGTAAAGCACAGAACCCAAGGGGTGAGAAACATAGAGGCGGGAAGGGGAGGCTGATGGGGATGAAGGGAGTTTCACTGAAACATAAGCTGGCAGGTTGCCTAAAATATACAGGTATGGTCCTTTGTACCATTTGGCAGCTTAAGGAACCAGCATCCTCTCTGTTACCAAAACAAGATTTTACGATGAAATACTAGTGAGCTTTCGATTCAAAGTAATTGGGGTATGAATCTTAGCTCTTCTCTGACCTTGACAAAGCCCCTTCAAATGACTCAACTTCAATTTCTACATATGTAAAATGGAGCAAGTACTACCTCCCTTTTAGGATTGTCATGAGGCTAAAATGAGATAAGATCCATAAAAGTTCCTGGTCCATAAGAGGCACACAGCCTCTACCCCAAAACTCATTTTCTCCCTCGAACTCTCCCCTGCCCCTGGCACCCACACTTGGAATTTCCACTTATTAGCTTTGTGATTTAGGGCAATCACTCAGTGTCAAGGCAACCTCACCCAGCCTTGGGCTCCACAGCTCTGAAATAAGGATCACAGTAATATCTCCTCATGGATCTTTAAGGGGAAACCAATGAGGCAGGAAATGTGAAATCACTGCTTTGGAAGTCAAGAAGCAATACTTACTGTGTGTTTACTATGATTGCAGATTCATTTTTGCTTCAATGATTATAATAATAGACAGGAATTTTTATAGAGAAAACATGTATAGAGTCCTGAGGATTTTTATAGACATAAATCACAATTTGATGAAGAAGGTTTCACTAATATGCTTTTTCTTTTCAGATAAAGACAGTTTTAGAGCATTTAACTTGCTCAAGTTCACACCACTAATATATGTTATAGGCTAACCGTGCCCTAAAAGCCACTGATCTACACTGCCTTCCACCTTCTAGGAACGTGAATTTCATGTGAGTAATCCACCTAACCTACAGCTGTCTGGGTCTGTATTCTTAGCACCATTCCACTAAAGTTGACATTCTTCAGGATATATAGGAGCAAGGAAATGTGCTGAATATATGTTGAATAAATAATGCCTCAGTCCTGGCTGGTGTAGCTCAGTGGTAGAGCATCAGCCCGTGAACCAAAGGGTCATGGGTTTGATTCCCAATCAAGGTCATGCAGCTGAGTTTTAGGTTTGTTCTCTGGCCACAGTTGGGGCACATGAAGGAGACAACTAATTGATGTCTATCTCACATCGATGTTTCTATCTCTCTCGCTCTTCCCCTCCTTCCCTCCCACTCTCTCTGAGGATCAATGGAGAAAGTATTATTGGTAAGGATTAACAACAACTATAATAACACATCATAGGGGAATTATACTGACATTTTGGCAGGCCAATACCCATGTTTTAAAGATGATCAAGTTGCCTGGGTCCAGAGTGTCTCTGACGTAACTATCTACCTCTTAGGGGCATTGTTAGGAGCAATGCAGATGGATTGTAAAAGTTAATAATACTTCTCCCTCTTGTCTTGCACGTTGGATTCTTTATTGATCCTTGTTGCAATCCTGTCACTATCGGCTTTCTGAAACCTTAGAATAACTTGGCACCATGCGGCAAGTTATAAACCGCCTTGCTAAATGAGTTTTCTCGCACCGAGGTGATCCTAAAATGGTCTCTCTCATCTCTATAAGCTCTCCTATTTCACAGGGGCAGAATGAGGTTTGGAAGAATGCCAGCCCCATCAATATGCACGGAATGATCTTCGGGGTTTGGTCTGTGTTTGCAGAAATTGGAATTGTGAAACATTTATGCTCCTTCCATAAGCACACACACCTTCAGAGTTGCTATTGATTAAACGTTTGAAGTAAATCTCTCAGCTTTCTCATCTTTTTATTTGTATTTTTTTTGCCAGTTATAAAGGGGTCAACCAAGTTATGTAATAACCAAAAATATTTATAGCAACATAAAAGATTTGTCTTAAGTCCCTAATTAATTTGTCAACCTTGGTGGGATATTTTCCAGGCAAAATGGTGAAAGTATCAATTGGTTTCTTTGAGGGACATTGGATAAGGCAGAGGAATAAAGAGATGCGCTAAAACAAAGCAATAACAACAAAAAATATTTATTTTATAAGCACAACTTAATGGAATTTTGGATATGGAGCTTACTGGGTTGGAAAATAAAAGTGTTTCTCAATTCCTGTCTCTCAAATAGTAAAAGAGGCTCAGAGTGTAAAATGACTTAGAGTAGAAGTCAACAAACCATGACCCTTGGACCACATCCAGCCTGCTCCTGTTTTCCTAAACAGTTTTATTGGAAATAGCCATGTCCATTGCTTTATGTATTGTTTATCTGCCAATTTACCATTAGAAAGGCAGTGACAAATAGATGTGCAAAAAGTATATGATCCACAAAGCATTTTCTGCTCCTCTATAGGAAAAGTTTGCCAACCCCTTTCATGGGGTTAAGTTCAAATAAAGGGTGTGACTGCCCTTTGTTAACATCTAAAGATTTAAGATGCTACCGCATAGAGCACCTTGACTAGAAAAACAAAATTTTAGGGCATTGTCTTAAAGCAGGCTGACATACTGAAAGCAGAAGGAAGTATTTCTCAAAAAGAATAATAGATGTGATGTTTTGAGACATGGACTGGATCTGAATTAGACTCATAGGAAACCTATAAAGTATCAAAAGCATCATCAACATGACCAAAATTAACTGAAAAAATTTTGTTGTTGTTGTTAAGAATATTTTTCCATTGATTTTTAGAGAGAGTGAAAGGGAGGGAGAGAGACACACATAGAGAAACACCAATGTGAGAGAGACACATTGATTGGTTGCCTCTGACACCAGAGATCAAGACTACAAACGAGGTGTGTGCCCTTGACTGGAATAGAACCCATGACCCTTCAGTCCAAGGGCCAATGCTCCATCCTCTGAGCCAAACTGGCTAGGGATGAAATAGTATTAATTTAAAAAGAAATCTCAGACACCTGGCAGATAAGAGCACTCATCTGACAACATGGAGTGTTTCTAGTATAAAACAAAGGATTTTGAAGGGATGACCCAAGAACATAGAGGACAGAGTCGGGAGCCATAGTAAACAATGAACTTGCAGCCATACCCAGAGAGTAGAACCTGGCTCACTCCTTAACCTTGAAATAGGATCTGACAACAAGTAACCAGGTAGATTTTAAGTAGCTACGAACCAGTGACCTCTCTATATCTCACATTCCTCCCCTATTAAAATGGGGACCGCTAGTCCAATTATCCATTTTGATTTTCACCATTTGCTTACCTTGGTTCAGTCATTCATTAAAGTAGAGACTGCAGCCAAGACATCAAACAAGAGAAGGCGGAGACTTGGGAAGGCAGCAATTGAAGAATTGGGAAAAGATCAGCGAGAGCAAAGATGTGTCATTAGAGACTAATGGTAAGGCCACTCACTCTGTCATATTGCCAATTACTCTGTACAGATATGAAAGCTAGACAGTGAAGAGGGATAACAATGGATTCATTTGAAATATGGTGTTGTTGGAGGAGAGCTCCGCGGATTCCCTGGCCCATCAGACAAGTGGGTCTTAGAGCAAATTAAACCTGAACCATCACTAGAGGCCAAAACGACAAAACTGAAGCTGTCCTACTTTGGGCACATCACGAGAAGGCAGGTTTCTTTGGTAAAGACAGGAATGCTGGGGAAATAGAAGGCAGCAGGGAAAGTGGAAGATGCCATCTGAGACCGGTTGACTCCATGAAAGAAGCCACAGGCATGAGTTGGCAGGAACTGAGCAGGGCTGCTGAGGATAGGACATCGTGGGCATGGCTCATTCATAGGGTCACCAGAAGTTGGTGCCAACTCAATAACAGGTAACACATATGGGGACAGCTATGGTATCTTTTCAGTTCAGTCTCCTGATTGAGAGAAGCTGAACCTGAGAAATCTCATCTGCATTCAGACCTGTTTCAGAGTTTAATAAGCTAATACCATGATTGCAAGAGGTTTGGGGGGAATCCAGAGATAGGGTGAGCATCTATCAAAGAAGAAAAGAGTAAGAAGGTTTGTAGAGAGAAAGTAGGCAGTGGTAGACTATAGAAAATGGATATGAATATATATTGCTCTTTCTATCAACAGCAATATGTATTCAGTAAATATCTTTAGGGCACTGTTTTAAAGCAGGCTGACATACTGAAAGCAGAAGGAGATATTTCACAAAAAGAATAATAGATGTGGTGTTTTCAGGTGTTTTGTTCAGATCCATACTGGATCTGGATTGGACTCATAGGAAACCAATAAAGTATCGAAAGCATCATCAACATGACCAAAATTAACTAAAAATCAATGGAAAAATATCCTTAGGGCACTGTTTTAGAATATATATTGGAGTCCCCTTTCCCTTCCCTAATGAGGGCTGGCCGCATGACTTGCTTTGACTAAAACGATGTGCTGAAAGACCATGTAAAAGGGAACATGTGATGCCTAGGAATCACAAGAACCCGAAGAATCTGCTCTCAACTGGGAAACGGTCTACCATTTCCATTCAGGTTAACTTCCCAGAGGAGGAGAAACCCTTTTGAGATGAGGTCCCAGCTGTCCCAGCCAAAGCCCGCCCAGGAGAGTGATCCAAGGTGCACGTAGCTGAGTCTAGCCCAGAGGGCAACTACAAAGCTAAGCACAGAAGCCAACTTGATGACAGAGGATTGTGACTAAGTTAAAGGGTTGTTGTTTTATGCCACCACAGGGGCTCATCAAGAGGCATTCAACGAGGCATCACTCAGCGACAAAGTTCTGAGCAGACTGCCTTGACCTGCATCTTGGATTCCTAAGTCCAATTTAGCTGAATATTTAAATAATATATTACCACAGCCTATCTTGAGGATGGGTGAATGGAAGTAATGAGCTCTAGATGTATTAAGTTTACTTGGGACCATCTTTAGACCAGGTAATGACCATATGTGGACCCATTCACTTAAACAATGACCTCCGGAATCAGAATCAATGCCAAGATATTAGACAGATGATCTTGGCGTTTAATTGACATACACTGAGATCATAACCTCCCCCTGCCTCTCTCTCTCCATCTGAAAAATGGAGATACTCCCCGTAAAGAATTGCTAGACACTCAGATGATGTTATTACCATGATGTTATGTGTAAGTTAAAATGTATTGAGTGTCAAAGCTGGACCCTGAGGTCCCAAGAGTAGACCAGGGATTCTGTGCCATAAAGGAGGGAGAAAGAAAATAAGATATGATGCAAAGAAGTAAAATTAAACCACCTCCATTTTACAGATGTTTCCAGGACTCTTCCTGGATGCCAGTTCTAGTTGAATAGTAACCATCGCTACTATATATACGGTATCATCTACACACATTATCACGCTAAGCAGTCACTAAATGATAGCTATTATTAGGCAGCACACTCTGTGTTAAATGCTTTACATCATTACCACATTGAATCCTTAAAATGATTTCTATATGAGGCATGA